>NW_024067895.1:0-300000 GCF_009389715.1 Phoenix dactylifera | reverse complement strand
ACAGCTTCACGTCAAAAGGCAGAAGACCATCTTTCGGAAACTGAGAGCCGAGTCGACTCCAAGGAAGTTCGAGTCGACTCCAAGACTGGACGAGCCAAAAGACAGAGGATCGGGAGTTCGGGCTCTGAGATTCGAGTTGACTCCCAGGACAGTCGAGTCGACTCGAGTGGACAAAATTCAAAATTGGATCCACGGACTTCAGTGGATGAGCCGACTCCAAAATTGCCAAGTCAGCTCCAGAAGTTGACGAGTCGACTCCAGGTCAAGACGAGTCGACTCCCAGTCGTGAAGGCAACTTTAATTCAAATTTGGAACAGTTGCCGAGTCGACTCCGGAAAAGCTTGAGTCGACTCCCGCTACAGCCGAGTCGACTCCTGATCGCGCGAGTCGACTCCAATCCACCAACGGTCATATTGTCAGGCTGCGCAGAGTGTTCAGAACGGGCAGAAAAAGCACTCTAACGGCTAGTTTCCATGGGGGTTGGCTTAAATAGCCACAGAGGACTGTAGCAAGGTAGAGAACAACCATTCCACTCCAACTAATCAAGCATTCAAGCTCTGCAACGTGCTCTTCAACGAAAAAGAGGAAGATCTGCATTTACTGCTTCCAACTACATCTTCCCAGCAATTAAAGCCTCCTTCTCCTGCATTCAAGTCGACTACTCTTTCAAGAGGAGACCAGAAGTTTAAGAAGCCATTCCTCATCTCCAATCTAAAAGCGTTTGAGGCTTCTTAACTTCATTTATTGTTCATATTGTTTTCATCTGCTTTTTGAGAAGCTCATTTTCTGTTTTCTTTCTACAACTTGTATTTACTTAGTTCAATCGGGGATTGAGTCAAGGGGATTGAGGTTGGTTGGTGAGCCGAGTTAAAACCAACGTGTGTAAGGGTTTGATTGTGATCCCAGGAAAACAATCGGGGCGGTTCTAGTCGGTGAGCCTGGGAAAACCGACCGAGTTCGTTGTGAGCTCGTAAAACAACAAGTTTGGTTGTGAGCTTGGAAAACAACCGGCTGTAATCCAAGGAGGTTATAGTGAATTTCCAAGTGAGACTTGGGGAGTGGACGTAGGAGCAAGGGTTAGCTCCGAACCACTATAAAACCTTGTGTTTGTGTTGGATTGTCTCTCTTCTTCTTCCCCTCACATCACTCACAGCACTTAGCATTAATTAAATAACTTGCAATAGTTTTTAATTAGTCAACCACATCGTATTAATTATTCAAATTATTTTAAAACCCAATTCACCCCCCCTCTTGGGTTGTCTATCTGGGCAACAAGTGGTATCAGAGCCTAAACTCTTCCACCCAAGAGTTAAAAGATCAAAATGACAACCCCATTTGGATCTTCCCACATTGAGGGTCAGTCCACCCAAAGACCCCCTTTCTTTAATGGATCCGACTACTCATACTGGAAGGCTAGGATGAGAATATTCATCCAAGCCCAAGACTATGAGATGTGGACCATTGTAGTAAATGGCCCATACATCCCATCCATATATGTAGAGGGTATCAAGGTACCCAAACTAGAAAAGGATTGGGATGAACATGACATGAGGAAGGCACAACTAAACTCTAAAGCTATGAATGTGTTTTATTGTGCCTTGGATAGAAATGAATTCAATAGGGTCTCTACTTGCAACTCTGCAAAAGAGATTTGGGATAGACTTGAAGTGACCCATGAGGGCACGAATCAAGTTAAAGAATCCAAAATTAATATATTGGTTCATAAGTATGAACTATTTAAAATGGATTCTAATAAGACAATCACTAGCATGTTCACTAGGTTTACTGACATTGTCAATGGCCTAAAAAGCCTTGGCAAGAGCTATACTAACAGTGATCTTGTCAGAAAAATACTTCGCTGCCTACCAAGGTCATGGGAAGGCAAGGTGACGGCAATCCAAGAAGCTAAAGACTTGAACAAGCTTCCACTTGAAGAGCTCCTTGGATCCCTAATGACTCACGAGCTAACCATGAAGCAACACAGCGAAGAGGAGTCCTCCCACAAGAAAAAGGTAATAGCTCTTAAGTCTACTTCATCTAACAAGGACTTGTCTTGCAGTAGCAGCAGTGACGAAGAAGAGAATGAGG
Organism: Phoenix dactylifera; assembly: GCF_009389715.1. Taxonomy (NCBI): domain Eukaryota; kingdom Viridiplantae; phylum Streptophyta; class Magnoliopsida; order Arecales; family Arecaceae; genus Phoenix; species Phoenix dactylifera. The sequence goes on along the minus strand of NW_024067895.1, from coordinate 297,912 downwards.
AAGATGATGGTGAGGCTTTTCTTGTGCGCAAGTTCAAGAAATTCATCAACCACAAGAAGTCCTATCATCAAAGGAGAGGCCCCTCAAATTCCTACCGCAAGGACAAAGGTAAGGAAAGGGAAAATGAGGGGATTGGGTGTTACGAGTGCAAGAAGCCGGGTCACATAAGAGCTGAGTGCCCCTTACTGAAGAAGGGGAGTAAGTACAAGAAAAAGAAGGCTCTTGTCACAACACTATCCGACTCCGACTCATCATCCTCCTCATCAGATGATGAACAAGAAGAGAAGGCCAATTTCTGCTTCATGGCCAATGAAAACGAGGTAACTTCCGATACGCATCCTGATTTTTCTTTTGATGAACTTTATGATGCATTTAATGAATTAATGGTAGAATATAAGGCCATAAATCTTAAGAATAAAGAACTAAAAATAGCTAATCAATTATACCTACATAAATACGATAAATTAGTTAAGGATAAGGATTTAATCATCAAAGAAAATATAGAACTTAAGACAAGCAACCAACTTTTAACTCAAAAGACTAGTACCTTAACTAAAGATAATGAAAAACTAACTAAGGAACTTTCAGAACTTAAAAATCATAAACAAATCTTAAATAAGGATCTCATAAAAGAACTTAATGACCTAAAAGCAGAAAATCAAACTCTAACTAAAGAACTTAACAAATACAAACCCTTAGTTGAAAAATTTACATATAGTTCTGTAAAATTAAACATGATACTTAATAGTCAACGAGCCTGTATTTAATAAAGCGGATTTAGGGTATAAACCAAGAAATAAACAAAAACTTCTTAGTAACTTCTTTGTTAAAGCTGGAGAAAATAAAACTAAGAAAATAACTTGCTTTTGCTGTGGTACTATAGGTCATAAAGCGAATGTGTGTAATTTTAGGAAAAATAAAACAAAAAGGAAAATTAAAAAGGTATGGGTTCCAAAAGGAACCAACTTGACTAACCATGAAGGACCCAAGAAATCTTGGGTACCTAAGATGACATGATTTGCTTGTGTAGGAGTGTCTTGCAGCCAAGGTCAACAAAAACTGCTGGTACTTGGATAGTGGCTGCTCAAGGCACATGACGGGTGACAAAGATCAATTTTTCACCCTTGAAGCTAAGAAGGGAGGTGCTGTGACTTTTGGAGACAACAACCAAGGTCACATCATTGGTATTGGTAAAGTTCAAATCACCCCTTCTACTTTTATTGATAATGTTAGATATGTTGATGGTCTTAAGCATAACTTATTAAGCATTAGTCAATTATGTGATAAAGGGTATGATGTTATGTTTAAGCCATCACTATGCATTATAACAAACCCTAATGATAATAGTTTAGTTTTTAAAGGGATTAGACGTGGAAATGTATATGTTGTAGACCTAGAAGATCTTGCAAAACATAACCAATGTTTAGTTGTAAATGAAACTAAAGATAATGATGCTAGTTGGTTATGGCACCGTAAGTTAGGTCATGCAAGCATGGACACAATAACTAAACTAGTTAAAAGAGACTCCGTGATAGGTTTGCCAAAATTAAAATTTGAAAAGAACAAAATATGTGAAGCATGTCAATTTGGCAAACAATCTAGGAACTCTTTTAAATCCATAAAATGTGTCTCTACCTCTAGGCCTCTAGAATTATTACACATGGACCTATTTGGTCCAACTAGAACAACAAGCCTAGGTGGAAATAAATATGGTCTAGTTATAGTAGATGATTACTCTAGGTACACATGGGTCATGTTCCTAGTGCATAAGGATCAAGCATTTTCTATGTTTAAGAAGTTCCATAAGGAAGTAACAAATGCTAGAGAGTCTTCAGTCATAGCCATTAGAAGTGACCATGGTACTGAATTCGAAAATCAGTCATTTAATGAATTTTGTAGTAAGAAGGGGATAACCCATAATTTCTCAGCACCTAGGACACCACAACAAAATGGAGTGGTGGAAAGGAAGAATAGAACACTAGAGGAAATGGCTAGAACTATGTTATGTGAAAGTAACCTCCCTAAGTACTTTTGGGGAGAAGCCATTAATACCTCTTGTCACATACTAAATAGAGTTCTATTGAGACCCATTATAAAGAAAACACCTTATGAACTGTGGAAAAACAGAAAACCAAAGGTTAATTATTTTCATGTTTTTGGATGTAGGTGTTTTGTGCATAATAATGGGAAAGATAATCTAGGGAAATTTGACCCTAAATCTGATGAAGGAATATTCTTAAGTTATTCTACAACTAGTAAAGCCTATAGAGTCTTTAATAAAAGAACCTTAATTATAGAAGAATCTATACATGTTGTTTTTGATGACTCTAGTGACATCTCGTCTAGTAAGAAGGTTAATTTTGATGATGATATGGAAATACTTGAAGAAAAGATAGATGAGATGGGATTACAAGATGATAATCAAAAGTTGATTGAAGGAGAATCATCAAGCCAAGAGGCTATTATGGATCATGGGCTAACTAAAGCTTGGAGGTATGCTCATGGGCATCCTAAGGAACTAATTCTAGATGATCCATCTCAACCCGTTAGGACTAGAGCATCCCTTAGGAATTTGAATAACCATCTAGCTTTTGTTTCACACTTTGAGCCCAAACATATAGAAGAAGCCGAAAATGATGTAAATTGGATAAATGCAATGCAAGAAGAACTAAACCAATTTACTAGAAACAAAGTGTGGAATCTAGTAGAGAGACCTTCTGAATATCCAATTATTGGTACTAAATGGATTTATAAAAATAAACTTGATGAAAATGGAATTGTTATAAGGAATAAGGCTAGACTAGTAGCAAAGGGGTATAATCAAGAAGAAGGTATAGATTTTGATGAAACCTTTGCTCCCGTAGCTAGACTTGAGGCGATTAGACTACTATTAGCATATGCATGCTCTAAGAACTTCAAACTATTTCAAATGGATGTAAAAAGTGCATTTTTAAATGGGTATATTAATGAGGAGGTATATGTAGAACAACCTCCTGGTTTTGAAAATCATCAATACCCCAATCATGTATATAAGCTAAATAAAGCACTTTATGGTTTAAAACAAGCACCTAGAGCATGGTATGAGAGGCTTAGCAAATTCCTATTAGAACATGAATTCTCTAGGGAAAATGTAGATACAACACTATTTCTGAAAAAGCAAAATAAGGATATGTTATTAGTACAGATTTATGTTGATGATATCATTTTCGGTGCTACTAACAATCGCCTCTGCGAGGAATTTGCTGATTTGATGCAGAGTGAGTTTGAGATGAGCATGATGGGAGAGCTGAACTACTTTCTCGGGCTTCAAATCAAACAGTCTGAAGGAGGCATCTTCATCAATCAAGCCAAATATATCAAGGAGATGCTCAAGAAGTTTGACATGGAGGGAAACAAGTCAATCAGCACCCCCATGAGCTCATCATGCAAGTTAGACCAAGATGAATCAGGTAAATCTGTAGATCAAAAACTTTATAGAGGTATGATAGGATTTTTACTGTATCTTACTGCAAGTAGACCTGATATTATGTTTAGTGTGTGCATGTGTGCTAGATATCAGGCTAATCCTAAAGAATCACATCTAGTTGCAGTTAAGAGAATTTTTAAATACTTAATAGGAACTAAGAACATAGGGCTATGGTACTCTAAAGAATCTAGCCTAAACTTAATAGGGTACACAGATTCAGACTTCGCTGGATGTAAGCTTGATAGAAAAAGTACCAGCGGGTCGTGTCAATTTCTAGGAGAAAACCTTATCTCATGGTTTAGCAAGAAACAAAACTCGGTTGCATTATCCACTGCAGAAGCTGAATATGTTGCAGCCGGGAGTTGTTGTGCTCAAATCTTATGGATTAAACAACAATTAGAAGATTATGGCATTAAACAAGATAAAATTCCCATTAATTGTGATAATACAAGTGCCATAAACCTAACTAAAAATCCAATTCAACATTCAAGAACTAAACACATTGAGATAAGACATCACTTCATAAGAGATCATGTATTGAATGGTGATGTGACACTCCAATTTGTTTGTACTGATAATCAATTAGCAGATATTTTTACAAAACCCCTAAGTGAAGAGAGGTTTAGTGTGCTTAGGAGGGGATTAGGAGTGATTGATCCATCCTAGTGGTTCCACTAAATACATTGATTTTGATGATTACAATGTGGTTAAAAATAGAGTTTCTTTCCAATGATCATCAAATCAGATCTTAATTAAGTGATTTTCCGTCATTCGGCACGATTATAGCATGAGTTTTAGGTGCGTGCCAAAGTTAGAGACGACTCGAGTAAGTTTCAGAGCCGGCTCCTAAGGGGGAGTCGACTCGCGCATTGGCGGGAGTCGACTCGCAAAGATGGCAGCAGAGGGGGAGTCGACTCGCATACTGTCGGGAGTCAACTCGAGGTCCACAGGCGCATAAGGAGAGTCGACTCGCGCATATTCTGGAGTCGACTCGATGTCGAGTCGACTCGCGACTCAGTGGAGTCGACTCGCAGTCGGGATCCGACTTTTTAACCCTAGATTTGTCGTTTCGAAAACACTTTTCTTTCAAGCCGCCACTGTTCAAAAAGCCCTAGAGCCGACTCCTAGGTCGTCCCCGATCGTCTCCAAGCCATTTTTCCGTCGATTCTTCGCCGGACATTGAGTTCTCCTCCCTTCCTAGGTCATTCCCGGTCGGTTCCGAGTCTTTTCCGTCGGTCCTTCACCGTCCTCTAGGTTTTTCCTCTCAGTTTAGGTCAAAATGCCGCGTAAGACCGTAGTTAGGAAGAGGTCCTGACCCGAGGCCGGTCCCGAGCGGCGCTCCAAGGCGCGGCACGATCCCGCGAGGCAACCACCTCCGGCTCGTTCCCCGCCTAGGGCGGTTCCCGCGAGGCCATTGGCCGGGAAGGTCGTCTCCACCGGGAGGTATGTCGATTTCGACTTCCTCTCCCGGGAAGGGTTCACCATAGGTGATAGACTTAGGGCCCAGGGCCTAGAGTACTTCCTTACACTGGACCTCCCCACATACCCGGGCCTTATTAGAGAGTTCTATGGTACCGTCCATCGGGGAGATGGAGGTATCGAGGGCACAGTAGCCGGTGTCCCTTTGCGTGTCACGGAGGATCTTATTGCCCACATCCTCCACCTTCCATTAGCAGGGGTGGCTCCCGCACACCCTGAGGATAGGGTTGAGGCCCTTACGGCCGTTCTAGGACATCCACCCCAGTCACCTCTAGACGAGGTATCCGCGAGCTCACTACCGATTGAGGTGCGGATCCTCTTGAGTATTTTGTCTAGATCCATCTTCCTTAAGACAGGGAGATTTGATTTTGTAAATGAGAGAGACCTAGCTCTTATGTTCTATATCCTTCAGGACACCCCAATCAACTTCCCTAAGCTCATCTATAGGTATATGTGTGAGCCCCTAGATAGACCTAGGCTCACCCTCCCATACGGCATGATTTTCACCCTTCTTTTTAGGGAGTACGAGGTTCCCATTCCTGAGGGGGAGCCCTTTCGCGCTTTGCGATGGACTGATCGCACGCGTGCGGGGACCCTACACAGGATGGGGTTTCGGAAGAGAGAGGGGGTATGGGTTAGGAAGTCTACCCTCACCGCTCAGACCACCAGACCTTCACCCAGTCCTGAGCCCGATTCAGACTACCCAGACCTTCCAGACCATCCAGACCTTCCATCCACTCCTCCTGCTCCTACCACCTCCGCCGGACCTTCCTCCTCGGCTCCACCATCCATGGAGGTCCGGATTGATCCTGAGCAGCTCCGGGAGCTGCGACAGGAGATAGTCAGAGATGTGAGGGATGAGCTGCTTCGGGAGCTCCGAGGTGCGGTGCCTGCTCCCACTCCTGCACCCGTATCTTCTCAGTTGGTCCCTTCCTTGACAGCCGTGACTGACATGACGGCTCATGTACGGGAAGAGATCTACAATGTCCGGAGTTTGGTCCAGGCCCAGTTCCACAGCATGAGTGAGGTCACGAGCACCACTCGACAGATGCGAGAGGACATAGGTTGTGACATGCACACCACCACCGAGGGGGCCGAGCGCTTGTCGAATGTACTCATCGACAAGCTGGACGCACTTCAGACGTCGGTGACTGGGCTTCAGACGTCGGTGACTGAGCTCTCCACTACACATAGCAGAGCCACTACGTCTATTATCACGCAGCTTGGCCATGTTACAGATGCAGTCACCCTCCTCATGGAGCAGAGCCGATTGAGAGGAGGAGCCACATCCACGAGAGGAGGAGCCACATCCTCGAGAGGAGGTGCCTCATCCTCGAGGAGGCCATAGATGTTTTTGTGTTTTGTCTTGTTTTACTTTACTTATTGTATTCTCACATGTATTCACATTCATATCAATACAATGAGTAGATATTTTATCTTCAATTATGTGCCATTTGATGATTGGTTGTGCCATTGATTGTGTGTGATTGCCTCCTTTTTGATATGATGACAAAAAGGGGGAGAAATAAAATATGTAAAAAAAAAAGGGGAGAAATATGTATAAAGTATGTAAAAGGGGCGAAATATGTAAAAGAAATCAATGGAAATCAATAAAAACATAAAACTCTTAAAAACAGACAAATTTGTTCTAAGTGGATTCGGTACCTCGAGGCTCATTATCTCTCTTTTGGGGCTCCTAATGGAGTAATCTCCAGAATCTATTCAAGGGATATTCGGAGATTAGCTGAATCCTACACAAGAACAAATTGACAGATTTTTCCTCTAAATACAAAAAATTCAGTTCAAAAACTTCAAAACATTAAAAGGAAATTCAGAGAATCAAAACATAGTTGAATGCATATGTTGAGGGGGAGAATCTGAATTTTAATCAAACTAAATCATTAATGACATATAAGCCAAACAATTGATTGCATAATATGAAGGCTTATATAATTCCAAATGAAAGGGGGAGCTTTAACTCCGAAATTTATTGTTTCACTCCTTTCAAGCTTGGATAAATTGAATTACCAGACATTTGAATTCATTTATGGATTTTATTTCATTATTTATTGAGCAATTCATTTTACATATACTCAAAGTTTTGTCATCATCAAAAAGGGGGAGATTGTGGAGTGATTGATTAAAACCCCATTTGATTTTGATGAGCTCAAAGCATTTGAGTATATCTTTTGATTACTAATGAATTCAATTGAGTGTTTCAGTGAAAATCCTGTCTAAGTGTCTCAAGACTTGGTTCATAATTTTTGGATAAGTTAAGGAGTCTGTTTGAACCAATGTCTGAGACTCGAGTCGACTCCCGAGTATCACGAGTCGACTCCAAGCGTATCAAGTTCACTGGCACGAGCTCGAGTCGACTCCAGATAAGTACAAGTCGACTCCGACTGAGAACAGACAGAAGGACAGAAAGCTTCAACTCAGAACCTGTCAGCGAGTCGACTCCCGAAGTGCGCGAGTCGACTCCGATGTTCACCGAGTCGACTCCAAGGAAGTAAGAGTCGACTCCAAGCAGTCACAGGCAGAAAAGTCAGAGAACAGTTTTCGGGTCTGAGATTCGAGTCGACTCCAGTGGAACGCGAGTCGACTCTGATAGGTGGCAAGTCGACTCCAGAGAAAGCAAGAGTCGACTCTCAGCGGTACACAAAGAAAAAGTCAGAGAGCATTTTATGGACTCTGAGACTCGAGTCGACTCCCGCAATACGCGAGTCGACTCCAAGACACCGCGACCCCAAGACAGACAGAAAACCAAGTTACTGCCTCTGAGATTCGAGTCGACTCCCAGACAGCTCGAGTCGACTCCAAGACAGCTTCACGTCAAAAGGCAGAAGACCATCTTTCGGAAACTGAGAGCCGAGTCGACTCCAAGGAAGTTCGAGTCGACTCCAAGACTGGACGAGCCAAAAGACAGAGGATCGGGAGTTCGGGCTCTGAGATTCGAGTCGACTCCCAGGACAGTCGAGTCGACTCGAGTGGACAAAATTCAAAATTGGATCCACGGACTTCAGTGGATGAGCCGACTCCAAAATTGCCAAGTCAGCTCCAGAAGTTGACGAGTCGATTCCAGGTCAAGACGAGTCGACTCCCAGTCGTGAAGGCAACTTTAATTCAAATTTGGAACAGTTGCCGAGTCGACTCCGGAAAAGCTTGAGTCGACTCCCGCTACAGCCGAGTCGACTCCTGATCGCGCGAGTCGACTCCAACCCACCAACGGTCATATTGTCAGGCTGCGCAGAGTGTTCAGAACGGGCAGAAAAAGCACTCTAACGGCTAGTTTCCATGGGGGTTGGCTTAAATAGCCACAGAGGATTGTAGCAAGGTAGAGAACAACCATTCCACTCCAACTAATCAAGCATTCAAGCTCTGCAACGTGCTCTTCAACGAAAAAGAGGAAGATCTGCATTTACTGCTTCCAACTACATCTTCCCAGCAATTAAAGCCTCCTTCTCCTGCATTCAAGTCGACTACTCTTTCAAGAGGAGACCAGAAGTTTAAGAAGCCATTCCTCATCTCCAATCTAAAAGCGTTTGAGGCTTCTTAACTTCATTTATTGTTCATATTGTTTTCATCTGCTTTTTGAGAAGCTCATTTTCTGTTTTCTTTCTACAACTTGTATTTACTTAGTTCAATCGGAGATTGAGTCAAGGGGATTGAGGTTGGTTGGTGAGCCGAGTTAAAACCAACGTGTGTAAGGGTTTGATTGTGATCCCAGAAAAACAATCGGGGCGGTTCTAGTCGGTGAGCCTGGGAAAACTGACCGAGTTCGTTGTGAGCTCGTAAAACAACAAGTTTGGTTGTGAGCTTGGAAAACAACCGGCTGTAATTCAAGGGGGTTATAGTGAATTCCCAAGTGAGACTTGGGGAGTGGACGTAGGAGCAAGGGTTAGCTCCGAACCACTATAAAACCTTGTGTTTGTGTTGGATTGTCTCTCTTCTTCTTCCCCTCACATCACTCACAGCACTTAGCATTAATTAAATAACTTGCAATAGTTTTTAATTAGTCAACCACATCGTATTAATTATTCAAATTATTTTAAAACCCAATTCACCCCCCCCCCCTCTTGGGTTGTCTATCTGGGAAACAGTCCATAACTCTCTCTTTTGGCACGAAAATAACAAGATTTTTGGGTGTGTGCCAGAGTTCGAGTCGACTCGGATACATTTTAGAGTCGGCTCATGGGGGAGTCGACTCGCGCATATTTGGGAGTCGACTCGAGGTAGAGTCGACTCGCGACTTACTGGAGTCGACTCGAGGTTGGGAATCCGATTTTTTAACCCTAATCGAAACATTCAATCCTCACTTCTATTCACAGCCGACACTGTTCCAAAACCCTAGAGCCGTCTCCGACCTCGTCTCCGACCCGTTCTAGGTCTTCTCCATCGAGTTTTTCCTCCATTTTCCTAGTCCTTCTCCCGTGTTTAGGACAAAAATGCCTAGGAAAGCAGTTGTCCCAAGCCGGAAGAGACCTCTCTCTGCGAGCAGGGCCGAGCGACGGTCAAAGGCTCGGAACGAACCCGCGAGGCCACCACCTTCGGTTTCTTCCCCGCCTAGGCCGGTTTCCTCGCGTCCGTGCGCCGGGAGGGCAGTCTCCATCGGGAGGAAAGTCAACTTTGACTTCCTCTCCCGGGAAGGCTTCACCCTAGGGCATCGTCTCAGGGTACAAGGGCTAGAGTTTTTCTGTTCCTTAGACCTCCCAACTTACCCGGGGTTAGTTAGGAAATTTTATGGGACTGTAGCCCGAGGTAGTGGTGGTATCCAGAAACCGCAGCGGGTGTCCCTGTATTCATCTTGGAGGACTCCATTGCTCAAGTCCTACATCTTTCCCGAGAAGGGATCTCTCCTAGTCAACCCCTTGATAGGACTGAGGCCCTTACGGCAGTATTAGGGAGTCCTCCACAGTCCCCCATAGAGGAGGTGTTCGCAAATCAGCTGTCGGCTGAAATGCGGCTTCTTCTTAGTGTCATCTCTAGGACTCTCTTCCCAAAGACTGGCAGGTTTGACTTTATCTCTGAGAGGGACCTAGCCCTGATGTACCATATACTCCAGGACACTCCTATCAACTTCCCTAAACTTATCTATAAATATATCTGTGAACCCCTAGATAAGCCGAGGTTGAGTCTCCCTTATGGTATGCTTTTCACTCTCATCTTTAGGGAGTTAGATGTACCTATTCCTGAGGGGGAACCCTCTCGCTCACTGCGTCACACAGATCGCATGGTTGAGGGGACTCTCCATCGGATGGGATTTCATAGAGTTGAGGGAGTCTGGGTATGGAGACCATCCACTTCATCTGACCCAACCACTCAGCACTCTCCTGCCTCTGACCATGACCAGGACCACTATACAGATCTTCCCACCCATCCTTCTACCTTTGGTCCTACACATACAGAGCCCTCCACCTCCATTGCCCCATCTTCTCAGCAGCAGCCACTGGAGGTCCGGATATCTTCTGAGCAGCTCCGAGAGTTGCGGCAGGAGATAGTGAGGGATCTGAGAGATGATCTGCTGAGGGAGCTCCGAGGTCCTCAGAGTGCTCCCTCCACCGAGCTAGTTCCCTCCTTAGCAGCCGTGACAGAGATGGTTGCAAATCTGAAGGAGGAGATATTCAACATTCGAAGCCTAGTTCAAGGCCAATATTGGAACATAAGTGACGTCAAGGACGACACAAGGGAGATGCGAGATAGCATCAGACATGAGCTAGGCAACCAGAGTCGGGGTGCAGAGAGACTAGCCAATGTACTGATCTTCAAACTTGACACTCTCCAGGAGAGTGTGAACAACATTTCTTCGACTCAGTCTAGAACCACCTCGGAGATTCTCGAACAACTGGGGAACATCAATGAGGGGTTAAGTATGGTCATCAAACACACTAGACTGAGCAAGGGAGCCACATCCTCCACCACAAAGAAACCCTAGTGTTTTTGTTCTTTTTACTTTATGATGTACAGTCCCTTGAGGACTTCTTTTGATATGTAATTACAATTGTACTCAAATTAGCATCGATACAATGAGTAGACACCTTCTTACAAAACTGTGCAATACTTTTCTGTGTTCTGCGCTTCTTTTTGCTATGATGACAAAAAGGGGGAGAAAATGATATGAATTGAAAATGTGATGTTTTGAAATGTAAAGAAAGAAAATCCTTAAAGCAAAACGTAATTTGTTCTAAGTGGATTTGATACCTCGAGGCTCATTATCTCTCTGTTGGGGCTCCTAAAGGAGTAATCTCCAGAATCTATTCAGGGGATATTCGGAGATTAATTGAATCATACTCAAGAACAAATTGTCAGACTTTTTCTCTAAAACCAAAAATTTAAGCTCAAAAGCTTCAAGACATTAAAAGAAAATTCAGAGAATCTAAACAAAATTGAATGCATATGTTGAGGGGGAGAATCTGAAATCTTAAGAAAGCAAAATCATTAACTACATATAAGCCAAACAATTGATTGCATGATATGAAGGCTTATATAATTCCAAATAAAAGGGGGAGCTTTAATTTCAGGATTTACTGATCCATACCTTTCAATTCTGGATAGATTAAAATAACCAGACATTTGAATTCATTTCAAAACTTTTACTGAATGACTGAGCAATTCACTTCAAAAATATTCAATGTTTTGTCATCATCAAAAAGGGGAAGATTGTGGAGTGATTGATTATAACCCTATTTGATTTTGATGAGCACAAAGCCATTGAGTATATTTTATGTTATACTAATGAATTCAATCCAGCATATCAAGCAAAATTTGTAAGAATCCTCTTTTGAGTGCAAGTGAAAATCAGCTTAAGTCAAGGGCTGAACCTCGAGTCGACTCTGGAGGATTTCGAGTCGACTCCAAGTATTTCAGATATTTTGGCACAGGCTCGAGTCAACTCCGGCACACTGCGAGTCGACTCCGATTGAGAACAGACAGCAGGACAGAAAGATGAATCTCAGACCCTATCACCGAGTCGACTCCTGAAGAATTCGAGTCGACTCCGATGCTTGCCGAGTCGACCCCCGATAGTTCCGAGTCGACTCTAAGGAGTAATAGACAGAAAGACCGAGAAGTTGTTTTTGGACTCTGAGAGCCGAGTCGACTCCAGAAGAACTCGAGTCGACTCCAACGGTTGGCGAGTCGGCTCTAAAAAGCAAGCGTCGACTCTCAGAGGAATGCAAGACTAAAAGTCAGAGAGCCAACTTCGGTGTTTGAGAGCCGAGTCGACTCCAGCAATGTCCGAGTCGACTCCGAGGCAGTTCAACTCCAAAGACAGAAGACCAGTTTTTCAGGCTCTGAGAGCCGAGTCGACTCCAGCAATGTCCGAGTCGACTCCGAGGCAGTTCAACTCCAAGACAGAAGACCAGTTTTCAGGCTCTGAGAGCCGAGTCGACTCCAAGAGAATCCGAGTCGACTCGAGGAAGTAAACCCGAAAGAAAGATCTTTGGATCCCTGAAAACGAGTCGTCTCCAGAAGGCAGAGTCGTCTCCGGATATTAGCGAGTCGACTCCAAGTTTGGCCGAGTCGACTCCAGAACGGGACAGCACTTTAATTCAAATCCTGAACAGTGGGCGAGTCGTCTCCAGTAAAGCATGAGTCGACTCCAGCAACAGCCGAGTCGACTCCGATCCCAACGGACACTGTGTCTGGAGTTGCAGATTGTGCAGAACGACCCTAAAAGTGAGTTTAACGGCTAGTTTTCTATGGGGATTGCTTAAATAGCCAGATTGAACAGTAATAGACACCAAGGGAGAGACTCCATTCAAAGCAAAAGAGATTTCCACCTACCAAAGCTTCTAAAGAGTAACTACAAGAGAAAGAAGGAAGAAGTGCATTGAAGTCCATCCTCCAAACGTCTCCCTCACATTCAAACCCTTCTGACAGCAAATCTTCAGCACATTCAAGAAGAGTTGCAGAGTTTGAGAAGCCCCTTTCTCCACATCCAAAAATCTGTTTGAGGGCTTCTAACTCTTCTTTGTTCATATTGTTTATATACGCTTTTCAAGAAGCTATCCTTGTACTCTTTTAAAACTGCTTTTCTTACTTGATTCAATCAGGGAATTGAATCAAGGGTGTTAAGGTTGGTTGGTGAGCCGAGGGTAAAACCAACGTGTAAGGGTTCGATTGTGATCCCGGAAAAACAATCGGATGGTTCTAGTCGGTGAGCCTGTGAAAACCGACCGAGTTCGTTGTGATCTCGTAAAACAACAAGTTGGGTTGTGAGCTTGTAAAACAACTGGCTGTAATCCGAAGGATTATAGTGAACTCCCAAGTGAAGCTTGGGGAGTGGACGTAGGAGCAAGGGTTAGCTCCGAACTACTATAAAATCTCTTGTGTTTGTGATTGTTTCATTGTCTCTTCCATTCCCTTCATTCACTGCATATAGTAAACTAATTAATCCACTTGCAATAAGTATTAATTAGTTACTCACAAAGTTTTTTAATTGCAATAATTACTTAAAACCCAATTCACCCCCCTCTCTTGGATTGTCTTTTTGGGCAACACCACTCATTTATGACAATAAGTTATGTACGAGGTCTTCTGGATATGGTGGAATGTGACCGAAGGTTATGAGTAGGTCAACAAGGAATTAATCACTTCTAGTAAGAGAAGATCGCATCCTATTTATTCTAATCATATGATAATTCAGGAAGCCTTTGATCAAAGCACAATGAAAATTAGAAAGAGTTTCTAATATTTCATTATTCGAATTATCATTAGAAGATAGAGAAATATATGAATATGAAATTGAGTTTGACATATATTCATACTCATATACATATTCGGGATGCAGTTTGTTTAAAGGATTGAATTGCACGGTAACTTGCCACTGAAGGGTATTTTTGGTATTTCTACCAAATTCCATATTTTTCGGGTAGACATGACACGTTGCTAGACGTCAATCTTGTCTTATAGGTTTGATCGAATTAAAGAGTTTAATTCGATCACCAATTAGAAAGGATTCTAATTGTTAAGTTCAGGTTCGCGCAGTTTGGACTTAAATCGATTAGAAGAGTTCTAATCAAGTTGGGTCAACTCGCACTCACACCTATTGCTAGCTAAGTATGGAACCCAATGGATCACACACAAGAAAACTTATTAAGGGTCTAATTGGATTAGATCATGTTTGCAAGATAGACATCCTAGCAGGTGTTGCAAATCCTTAGCTCTTGATTCGAATTGGATTCGAATCCGATTCTTAATCGATCTAATTTGATTAGATCATGTTCTAATATGGGTTAGCCAAGAGTTGGCACCTAATTGGCTTGGTTTGAGTCTAATTGGATTAAATTTAATAAATCATTCAATCTAGACCGTTAGATTTTGATCTACCGTTGGATGAAGACATAATGGAGAGTTGGTTTAACCCAATTGGATTGAGTTAGAGGATAGCTACCATAATTGACCATTGGATCTTAATCCCACCATTGGATAAAGACATAATGGGTCAAGTGAATGGCGCCTTGCATTGGAGCCCTTGGATCATCATCATGAAAGATCAAGAGGTGAGGCGTGATGGACATGTGATTAGCATGTGATGTTGACTTGGTCAAAATATGGCACCACATGAAAGGACATATCATTTGATACACCTCCTCACTTGATCTACACCTCCTCTTATTTGATATGGCCCTTTAGATGATGCCCTTTCATGAGAGGATGTGTGGATGGGATGCATCTCTTGGAGATGCATCCCTACACCTATTATAAATAGGCTAGCACTCCATGGGTTTCATCATTCCAACTCCACCCCACTCCTCTCTTCTTTCTTTCTTACATTAGTTTCTTTCTTTCTAGCATTGCTTCTAGTGTGTCCTAAGCCAAGACAAGGTGGTCTTCTTTAGGACAAAAGGATTAGAAGTGATTTTAGAAGGTTAAAGAAAAATAGAAAGAAAGGAAAGCAAGCCATTAGAGTTCTTTAGAAGAATTCTGCATTAAGGATCAAAGTCTTTGGAGCTTAAGACTTAAATCAAGTTTTCGTGTGGATCAACATTGGAGGGTGAACACTTGGGCACCTAGTGAAAATTCTGCACATTGGATTAGCGTTAGAGGTATTCTTCTATTTCTCCATTTATATTATATTATTTGATTGCTTCCATTAAGGTGATCTTGGCTTATAAGGGTTTTATGTTAAGGAACTTTATCAAGAAATTTTTAAAATTCCTAGCTTCCGCTGCCCATTATAGCATGCTAGAACCCTTCAGTGGTATCAGAGCTACCCTTAATTGGTTCAATCAGGTGATTATGCATGATGTATAATTGTTAAATTACTATGAGATAGTAATGTCATATGTTTAGAGGAATGTTGAATTATATGATTCATATATTATATGATATATAATAAAATGTCATGATATGAATTTTTTATAAGAAGATATGTTGAAGCATATTAATTGATCCAATCAATTGGTAATAATTTGTACATGCTATGAGATAGCCATGCTGTATATATGCTATGAGATAGTATTATGTTATAAATTTCATGATATGAATTTTCATATGAAGATATGTTAATTGATATAGTTAATTGGTAATAATTTATACATGCTATGAGATAGCTATGATGCATGATAGTTGGTTATGATTTATATATGCTATGAGATAGATATATAATTTGTTATAGCATATACAAAGACATATGTTCAATATGTTATAATTATAGAATGTGCATGAGACCAGTAAGCCCTCAATAACATTATATTAAGTCATAGTGTTGAAAAACTTTAAGCTGACCCATTCTAGAACAATTAATCTAATTGGTGTCTAAGAAAAGCACTAAAGGTGGTTACTTAATTAGGACCTTACTCTCTGAGTAAGAGGAGCCTCCCATCTGCTTACCTGGCCAATTGTTTGATTGCCTATTATGGATAAGCTTAATGTTGATAAAATACTACTGATATTCTTCCTTCATGCCTCGACATTATTATGTCAAAATTCATGCTAGTTTGTTGTGCAACCACTAGACTTTCAATGAGGACTGATGTTATACTGTCTTGGTGCATAGAGATGCTTATGGCATATTTTAATATGTTGCTTTGTTGTGCAACCACAAGTACCAATGACTGAAAATATTTAAGATTAGGATTTTAGGATTTTAGGTCTCACTAGTATGATCTCATCATAGCCTCAAAATCATTGCCTTAATCTAAGGGGTTCATCACAAATATAATCAACAGCATATGATGAAACACAATGTCTTTATTTATATTAAATGTCATGTACATGATTTGGACAATCAAAAGAAAATCCTTCACAATACATATTACGATTGGCTTGTAGGGCATCTACTCTTTCACCAGTTACATAAACAAAGCCCAAGTTTCATCAACTGAAGCCGAAGGATGTGATTCTGGATGACTTACTATAATCGAGTCCTCGGCAAAATCTTACTAAATGTAATTGGCCAGCTCCAACATGATGTCCGCTGTGTTCAAGAAGATCTGAAACCACAGACCACCTGATTTCTTGCTCCTCTCAATCCATCTGGAATGCTTTAAAGGTTGGACTTCCTTGTCTTCACTTTGAGGGACTTTGGAGTTTCAAAATGTTGCATTCAAATTTGGAACCTTCCTTCTCTTCGCTCCTAGGGTGAAATGGCTCGATCCACAACTCGAAGTGAGGCTTGGAGGCTGTCACTCATTTTTTGTTGGCTCGTGGTGGGCAAGAAATAGAAGAATCTTCACCAAGATCCAAACTATTTTTAAGCTTTTCAGTAAAATTTAATGTGTTATGCCATTATATGCAACCCTCACGAATGATCATCATAATGGACATAATGGCTTTTATTTATCTCAAAAAGTAAAATTTTGATTATATTATTGCTATTGTTCTGGTGTTGTAATGGAAATTAACATGCAGTAATAAAAAAAAAATATTGTCCATTCACTTTTTATTGGATAAAGAATATTTTTTGAACAATAATTTCACGTTTGAAGCGGAATTTATTACGAAAAGTTTGAATTTTTTAAAAGTAATACTTTATTTCAAAAAATATATAGATAAATGATATTGGCTGTTCTATATGCTATAATGGACTGTTGCAATGCTAAAGAACTTATTGAAGTGGTTTCAGTTTTATATATTCAACATAATGGTACTTATTGAATCATATATACAATTCAATATACAGATATTTCATCTTCTTCCTCCTTCCTTGTTTTCATTCTCTTAGCATTAGAAAAATATATAAATAAAAGATACTGGCTGTTATATATGTTATAATGGACTGTTATATTGCTAAAGAACTTATTGTAATGGTTTCAGTTTTATATTTAATATAATGGGAGTTACTGAATCATTCTCCAATTCAATATACAGAGAGTTCATCTTCTTCCTCCTCCCTTATTTTTTTTTCTCTTAACGTTAAAAAAAATATAAATAAAATATGCTGGTTGTCATATATGTTATAATGGACTGTTATAATGCTAAAGAACTTATTGTAATGGTTTCAATTTTATATATTTAATATAATGGGAGTTATTGCATCATATATACAATCCAATATACAGAGGTTTCACCTTCTTCCTTATTTTCCTTCTCTTAACATTAGAAAAATATATAAGTAAAAAGTACTGGCTGTTATATATGTTATAATGGACTGCTATAATGCTAAATAACTTACTGTAATGGTTTCATTGCTATATATTTAATGTAGCGGGAGTTACCGAATCATTGTAAATGGCTATAACGCCATTATTTTAAATAAACGGCACCAAGCTAGGTTTGCTTTCAACCTGTTAGAGTTAGTGGTACGTGAAAAGATTTTGAGAACCGGAGAACATGCGTTTGAAAAAGAATAGGATGACAAGGGAGTTACCGAGGTGCAGGTGAGGAGGATGCTGCAACCATGAACACTCTGCTCCGGAGGTCCCCCTCCCCAGCTGCGGCCAGACATCTTAATTAATATATGGTACAGAATCGGAATCCATGAGCAGGTTATCAAGTTTAACCAAGTGGACAGGAAATTAAATCGAAGTAGATGCAGGGGGTTCTTTAATATTCACTGTCCCTGCCAAATAGTGGGCCACCTCCCTGGCTTAAAACCATCCCTTTACCCTTTGTTAATATAATATTACTACTCACTTCTTTTTGTCTTTTAGAGAGCGTATGATGGGCTGCAGCCCTCTCGCTCACACACGGAGGTCCATGCCTCCCTCTCTCACACAGGTCAATGCCTGGTTGTACATAATAAGACCCATCATTTAAGAGGCATAGGGTGGAGTTCACATGCCAGGGTCTCTCAAGTTCGCCGGAAAACTAAGGATGCTTAATTTCTAAATATGATTTTAAGTAAATTGAACTGGACCGATATCGAAATTCATATCGATCAATATGGTATAGTATAGATTCATATGGTAACATTTCAGAATATACTACTATTTTTAAAAAAAAAATGAACTAAAATTGGAAAATGATTTGCCACTTTTATTGTAACAAAAGAGTAAAAAATAAATAGAATTCTCTATTTGAAAATGAAATAAGGAGAGCTTTTAAGCACGCCCTCTGTAAGAGCCTTCAATCCCCCCCTCTCTCTCCCCCTTTTCTCTTTTTTTTTTCTCTCTCTCTTTCTTGCTGTCTCCCTTTCTTTCTCCTTCTCCTTCTCCTTCTCCTCCTCCTTCTTCCTCATCTAATTTTTCGAACTGAGAGGCAGGCCCCTGTAGGTTCACCCACAGTATGGCCAAGCATGCATGAGCAGTTCAATATTGTATAGTGAACATTGGTTTTTAGTAACACTTTTAAAATCTTCGATTGAGAGGAAAGCGGTGTATTGCAATCACAACTTCCTGTGTAAGATGAGGAATCCACTTGATCTAGGAACATCTGAGTAGTAGTTGGATAGCTCATGTTCAAAATCCGGAAATCTCTAGTTCTGTAGAGAGGACTCCGATCCATTCGCAACATATTTCGAACGTTCTTTGTTTCCTTTGTTTTATTTTAAATTTTATGAAGATTTTATAACTTTTAAAAACTCTGTTTTGGAATGAGCCAAGCTAGTTCCCGGCTCAAGTTTGTATCTTAGATTGTGGGTTAAAGTTCTACTCTGACATATTGGCTGATTATTAATTTTTTTATCATTTGATATTTGATTAGTCATTTTTTTCTCGTTAGTAATATTGGACCATTACAGAGCTAGTAATCCCAAGCTCCAAAATATATATAGTTCATGGAGTCGGGCAGGAAGAAGAGACTCATACACAAAGTTTCTATTCTATTATTCTCACGAGAGAATGCTTGTAGGATTAAGTAGTACGTGTTTACTTCCTTACAAATAACAGCATTCTTTTTTCCATTTCGTTATGAGTTTAGTTTTACTTTTAATAATTGAAAGACATTTCAAAATTGAGTTTATTATAGTTCTAATAATGATTATTATCGACTTTTAAGCTTTCTTTGGACATCGGAAGATCATATATCAACATGATAAGTTCATCATGGCAGGGCATTTAAATTTATGGCGGAAGGGAGTGTTTCCAGAAATCGGGGAAGGTGATGACACGGCTAATTCTAGATTCCAAGGATAAGGTGAATCATCTTAAGAGAGAAATTAGTTATACTGGAAAATAAGAATTCTTATATCAATGGCAGTCCTGATCTCCTTCAGATCATTTTCCTTCCATTATATATATATATATATATAATTAGAACACCACCGAGGAGATTTTATTTAATTTTTCTATTA
Source organism: Phoenix dactylifera (assembly GCF_009389715.1). Lineage (NCBI taxonomy): Eukaryota > Viridiplantae > Streptophyta > Magnoliopsida > Arecales > Arecaceae > Phoenix > Phoenix dactylifera. The sequence goes on along the minus strand of NW_024067895.1, from coordinate 278,293 downwards.
TACTGCCAATTTCTTGAGCCTTTTTACATAAGATCCATTGAGGGATTATATTCATTTATGTTTCTTCTTTTGTGCATAAATATCTATACACTATATATAATTGCAAAGGATTGAGTCTAGTCAAGCGTGAAGTCACAAATTTTCATATATATATATATACACACACACGCACATACATACGCACATATATATTCTCTTTATGAGTGCCCTATGTACCACTTGGTATCCCTCCGAATTACTTCCACTTATCACCATCTTCTTTGGAGAGTCTCAGTTGGGCAAGTTCCTCGATCTATTGTCCCTTAGCCCCCTTTTCTTGTAGGTATTATATATCATTGTTCGCGCACACTGCATGTGCCAAATGTTCGTTACATAAGGCATAGTTTTTGGATATGCTAGTGATGGACCTCATTGTCCTTAGCTATTATATGCCTAATTTTTAATAATACATCTTAACTAGCTCTCTGTTGATCCTAGTGTGATTTTGATGTTTACAAAGCCATTGAGGTCATCTTGTTGTACTAATGCTTTTAAATTAAATGTTTCAGATGATTTAGTATATAAGTGTTTAAGAAGAAAGAATTCAAATGCTCTTGATAAGCTTTGCTACTCAATTAAAAAAACTTGCAAGAACTCAACAAAAGGTTTCGAGCCGATCCCAGAAAGTTTGGAGCCGACCCCGGCACGCCCTGAACATTGGCACGGATTCAAGTCAACCTACCAAAAGTTCGAGTCAACCCCACCAGTCATAACAGAAAACTTGTTTTTCTGCAACCACTGTTCGAGTCGACCCGACCAATCATAATAGAAAGATTGTTCTTCCGCACCACTGATCGAGCCAACCCCAGATCTGCTCGAGTCGACCATAGCTCATCTGATAGCCTAATGGCTGTTTGCACAGAAGCTTTTTTGAAGGCTCTAATGGCTATAAACGGTTATTTTCTTCAATCCAACAGCTAGTAACAGCTATTTAGAAGTTGGAGAGGTATTTAAAAGCTATTGTTCATATGAAAGAAGAATCTTTCTGGAATATCAAGTGTGCATTCAAAAAAAAGAGCTTAAAACCCAAGAGTTTATTCGTTGCTTCAATTAAGGCCAAAAAGAAGAGTGTTGAGTAGAGATTTCAAGTACATTCAAGAGCTCAACTATCCTATTAAAGCGTGAAACAATCTCAGCAAGGAAAAAAAGCAAAGTGCTTTCAAGCGACATCATTCTTTTCCTTCCTCTTTAGATCATAATAGTTTTATTTGCTCATTTAAGGAGCTTTAAAATTCTGAACTGTTTACTCTCTTTGTAAGGGTTGTTGGTGAGCCTCAAAACCAACGAAGTTATAGGTTTTGTTGGTGAGCCCGGAAAACCAACGGTTAGAATTTTGTTGGCGAGCCTAGAAAACCAACAGTGTAGATTTTTGGATTGTGAGCTCGATAAAACAATCCAGCTGTAATCTACAGTAAATTCTCAAGAAGATTCTTGAGGAATGAATGTAGGTGCCTTGGAGTGCACCGAACTACTATATTTGTTGGTGTCTGGATTGTGTTCTTTTCACACCTTCCTTTACTTACCTTCTTGTATTGTGTAGTTACTCTAGTTTAATTACTTGCTCATTTATATTAATTCGCTTCCACTGCATTTACAGCTTTCACATAGGTTAAATTGTGCACATATCTATAAGATAATTAGGATCATAAATTTTACAAAACCCAATTCACCTCTCCCCCTTGGGTTGTCACATTGGGCAATAAGTGGTATCAAAACCTCGTGTTCTAGTATTAATTATTGATCTAACGATCAAGAGTCAAAAGTCATGGCAGCCCAAGTCGGTAGTTCTCTAGCTGAGGGACAGTCAACTAATAGACTATCCCTATTTAGTGGTATAAATTACATATATTGGAAAGCACGGATAAGGATATTTATCCAAGCACTAGATTATGATCTATGGAGCATCATAATCAAAGGACCACACACGCCCACAATTAGCATAGATGGCATGGTTGTCCCTAAGCCCGTAAAAGATTGGGATGACAATGACAAAAGGATAGCCCAGCTCAATGCCAAGGCTATGAATGTTCTTTACTGCTTACTTGATGCAAATAAATTTAACAGAATTTCAACATACATTTCAGCTAAAAAAATTTGGGATCGATTAAAGGTTACTCATGAGGATACCAATCAAGTTAACAAATCTAAAATAAATATGCTTGTACACAAATATAAACTGTTTAAGATAGAACCCACTGAATCTATAAATGAAATATTTACTAGATTTACACCTACAAAAAATGGTCTTAAAAGTCTAGGTAAATCTTATTCTAACTCTGAATTAGTCTGTAAAATTCTCAGGTCTCTACCTCGGATGTGCGAGGCCAAAGTGACGGCAATTCAGGAGGCGAAGGACCTCAATACTTTCTAGTTGGAAGAGCTTCTAGGATCACTCATGACTCATGAGTTGACAATGAAACAAAATTCTAAAAAAGAGATTAAGAAAAAAAAGACCATTGCCCTAAAGTCTATTGTTGCTGAAGAAAGCAATGAGACAGATGACTTTGATGAGGAAGAAGAACACAATGAAGAAGAAATGGCGATGCTTGCAAGAAAATTCAGAAAGTTCATGAGGAAGAAGAAAGGCTTTTACAAGAAGAAGCCCTTCTCCAAGGGTAACTTTAGCAAAGAAAAGGAGAAGGAGAAGGAAAAAGAAAAAGATCAGCTCATCTGTTACGAATCTAAGAAGCTCGGACATTTCAAGATTGATTGTCCATTGTTGAAGAAGGCCTCAAAGAAGTTAAAGAAGAAAGCCTTCATGGCTGGAGTGAAAGCAAGGAGTCAAGTTCAAATGAGGAGGAGCAACAGCATATAGCTCAGATCTGCTTCATGGCTCATGACAACGATTAGGTAAATTCTGAACTCAGTTGTGATTTCACTGTTGATGAATTGCATAATGCCTTCTTAGATCTTATGGATGAACATAAAAAACTTATTCACAAGAACAAAAACTAGAAAAATGAAAATCAAACCCTAATTGGTGAAAAACTAAAACTATCTAATGATTTTGAAATGTTAAGTAAAAAATTAACTAATGAAACTGAAATCTTGATTAAAGAAAATACTGAACGAAAGAAAAAAATGGAGAAATATAAATTTTTAGTAGATAGATTCACTCTTAGCTCAAATAAATTAAATATGCTTCTAGATAGTCAAAAAGCTGTTTATGATAAAGTAGGATTAGGAGATGAACAAAAAGAAAACAAAAATATCTATAGATTTTTTTTGTAAAATCTAAGAATAAAAATATAATCTGTTATTGTTGTAACAAGGTAGGGCATAAAGCTTATGAGTGTGATTTCAGAAAACTTAACAACAAATCAAATATAATGGCATACATAAAATCAAAAAGATTTAGGTTCCAAAAGAAACCATGGTTACTAACCCTAGAGGACCCAAGATAGCTTCGGTACCTAAATTAGATACTTGATCTGGTTTGTAGGTGTGTCTTGCAGCTAATGAGAAGAATCGGCTATGGTATCTTGATAATAGCTGTTCAAGACACATGACAGGTGATAAAGACCAATTCATCATCCTGAAATCCAAAGATAGTGGAGTAGTGACATTTGGTGATAATGGTAAAGGTTACATTATTGGAAAGGGTAAAATTAGTATCACTCTATCTATTTTTATAAATAATGTTTTGTTAGTTAATGATCTAAAACATAATTTACTTAGTATTAGTCAGTTTTGCAATAAAGCTTTTAAAGTCTCTTTTAAGTTATCGGTGTACATAATTACTAGTTCCAAGGATAATAATATTGTACTCATAGGATATAGGCATGAAAATATCTACATGATTGATTTTGATGATCTAGCCATGAAGAATGGTCAATGCCTAGTTGCTAGGGAGGCCAAAGTAAATGAGACTAGTTGGTTATAGCATGGAAGATTAGGACATGCAAGTATGAATTTGATTTCAAAATTAGTTAAAAAGGGGTAAGCAAAGGCTTGCTAAAATTAACTTTTGAAAAAGATAAGATTTGTGATGCATGTCAGTTAGGTAAGCAAACAAGAACATCTTTTAAATCATAGAATATTGTTTCAACTTCTAGGCCCTTAGAACTCATCCACATGGATCTATTTGGACTTACTAGGACTGAAAGCTTAGGAGGAAAAAAGTATGGTCTAGTGATTGTGGATGACTTCTCAAGGTACACTTGGGTTTCATTCCATGCACATAAAAATGAAGCATTTTCAGCATTTTTAAAGTATTACAAAAATGTTTTGACCAAAAAGAATACTACTTTGGTTTCTATTCGTAGTGATCATGGAACTGAATTTGAAAATTAGCACTTTGAAGAATTTTGTAATGAAAATGGTATTTCTCACAATTTCTCCACTCCTAGAACACCTCAAAAAAATAGGGTTGTTCAAAGAAAGAATAGAATCTTGATAGAAATGGCTCACAATATGCTTTGTGAGTCAGATTTTTTGAAGTACTTTTGGGCTGATGCTGTGAACACTGCTTGTTATATTTTAAACCATGTTTTGATCCACACAATTACAAAGAAAACTTCCTATGAACTTTGGAAAGATAAGACTCTAATTGTGAAATATTTTTGAGTTTTCGGTTGTCGATGTTTTATTCTAAATAATGGCAAGAAGAAATTAAGTAAATTTGATGCCAAGTTAGATGAAGGTATCTTTTTAGTATTGAGAATTATGTCCTAAAAGTCAATCGTTAGCCTGTTGATGATTGAATTGTATATAAATTAATGAATTAATAAAAGATTATTTGGCATTATTCATCGCATATATTTTGTACATCTTCTTGAACTCTTGTAATGTGATGAAGTCTTTAGGACTCTTTAAAAGATAAAAGAGAATTTATCTATGAGTCCTTAAACTTGCTCGTGACCAAACGATGTGCTATTAGTAGGACAATAGCATTATCAAGAATAAGTCGTTGTGTGTCATATCATTGGTTGTTCTCTTAACCAAGGAGTGTAGAGACACTGATATGCCACACAGATGAAGTATAGGAGTACACTTCACTGAATGTGCTAGTTTCGGAATACTCTACTGTCAAGAGATGTTCCGAGTGGATATGGGTATGTGTGTCCCTCCGACCTGAGATCACCATGGTGACTAGAAAGCAACTCACTGTACTTTGGTACCGGACTTCTGAGTTTCTAATTCAGTGACGGAAGGTTACTAGGTGCAGTCAAGTACTTGCAAAGTCGGTGTGTGAGTCAAGATGGAATTGACCCCTTCTGGTGATAGTAGATAATATCCTTGTGTCAATTTAGCAAAACCTTGGCCAGAGTAATCCTCGTGAGGAGTCGTAGGATTAGTAAAGTTGAAACACATTTTTAGATGCACTCATTAACGAGTTGACAGAACTCTGAAGTCATCCTAGGCATTTGGTGTCATAGAAATGAATTATACGGCATCCATAGTCCAAGGGTTTCAGAATATTGCTTTGCAATTATTCGGCCTATCTGGACATCGGATACCATTGTTAGATGGTCACTTCGATTAGTACAGAAAGTCGTTCTCATGCTACTGGCTTAGGTTCGAACTTATGGGGTTACACGCATAGAAGTTTGTAGGCTGATCAAATGGCTGATCGACGATTAAGAATCGTCCAGGGGTACATCGGTCAATTCGATTGACAAATTACCATAAGCAAAAGTTGCAGTAAAATAATTATTGAATTATTAAAGGATTAATAAGTAATTAGATTGCTAATGAACTCAATTGATTGAATGATTGAGCTTAGGTTAAGCCAAATTGAATAAAATTCAATTTGGGCAAGATCAGGGTTTGACCTAATTGGATTGGGTTCGATCCGAGTTGATTAGGCTCGACCCAATTAATCGGACTTGACCCAATTGGATTGGGCTTATCTGAGCCTATTAAAAGTTCTTATTTAATAAGGATTCTAAGTTCAAAAATTTAGAAATTGATAAGAAGAAGAATCCCTAAATTTTAGGACCCTAGTTTTCTTTCTTAGAGAAGAAAGACACCTCATCCTTATCCCTAAAAGTAGTAGTGCCTATCCTCTTTATTTTTGGCCAATTTTTGGTGTAAGGAAAGAGGAGGCGGGAGACTATTTTGCAAAAAAATATGGCGCCTCAAATCTTCGTAAAAAGATAGAAATCCAATCCCTAATTTGTAGGGACTGCATGGCGCATCAAGCAGGGTGGCATGCGACTGAAGTTTGGGGTGCAATAACATCCTGATTTTTAGGGATTCATGGCATAATATTAAAAGAGAATTTGTTCATCTCTTAGCTGCCGATTCATCAGAATTTTTTGGGAATTTTATCAGCCAAATTTATTGGCCAAAAGAGGTGTGAGGCATGGGGGGTCTTTTGGCTATAAAAAGATTCCCATGCCTAGGGTTTGCATGAGATGGTCTTTAGAAAGGGTTCTAAATTCTAAAAAAATTCTGAGAGCCAGCCGCCCTCTCTCCTCCTCCTTCTCCTTCATCTCCATTCTTCATTCTCTCAAAGAAGAATCAAAAGTTGAGTGCTTCGAGAAAGAAAAATTCAGCCACTGCAGCACCTCTGCACAAGCTAGCACTCCTGCAGTTGTGAATCTTTTCAGAGCTTCGCATGTACTATCCTTAGAGGCCGGACGCGTATGCGGCTACACAAGGTGATCAAAGAATCATCAAAGTTCTCAAAGCAAAAAGGTATGAGATCTGATCTTATTAGAAATTAAAATTAGAAATCAACTAGGTTGCTGAAATTCTGCATGACTGCATATTAGACATAGAATCATGCATACTTGTTTAGATTAAATGTTTAAAGTTTTAGATCTATTTTTGTTGTAGAGATATGATCTCTAGCATGTATAGAAATTAAATAGTTTAATTCATTCGCTGTAAAATCTTTAAAAATATATGCATGCGAATACTAGGGTTCCCAATATTTAGGATACTCTATTTCTAGCAGGTCATATAGAGTCTTCAACAAGAGGCCTCTCGTTGTTGAAGAATTAGTGAATGTTGTTTTTGATGAGTCTGATAGCAAATCTTCTAGGAAAGAAGATGTTTTTAATGATGATGCAGGTACATTGGAGCTTGAAAAGCTAATTATCCAGGATGCACCAGCTCAAGAACAAGAAGATGCATCAAAGAAAGCTGAAGAAGAAAAGAAAGATGATCAGAGTCAACCACAATACCAGGACCTACCTAAAGAATGGAGGTATGGACATGGACACCCTAAGAATTTGATTATAGGTGATCCGTCGCAAGAGGTAAGAACTCGATCCTCCTTAAAGAACATCAATAATTATCTTGCTTTTGTATCTCAAATAGAACCTAAAACTTTTGTAGAAGCAGAACATGATGAAAATTGGATTAATGCAATACAAGAAGAGTTAAATCAATTTGAAAGAAATGAAGTATGAACATTAACTAAAAGACCTAAAAATAATTCAGTTATTGAAACTAAATGGGTCTTTAGAAATAAAGTAGATAAAAATAGAATAGTAATAAGGAACAAAGCTAGGCTAGTAGCTAAAGGCTACAATCAGGAAGAAGGGATTGATTTTGAGAAAATCTTTGCTCCTATTGCTAGGTTTGAGGCTATTAAACTATTGCTTACATTTGTATGCCATATGGATTTCAAATTATATCAAATAGATGTAAAAAGTGCTTTTCTAAATGGCTATATAGAAGAGCAAGTATACATAAAGCAACCTTCTAGTTTTGAAAGTCATAAATTTTCAGATCATATTTTTAAATTAAATAAGGTATTGTATGGTTTAAAACAAGCAGCTAGAGCTTGGTATGATTGGTTAAGTAAATTTTTACTGGATAATAATTTTAATAGAGAAAATGTTGATAAAACATTGTTCTTAAAGAAGAAGAATAAAAATCTTCTAGTAGTACAAATATACGTAAATGACATTATATGTGGTGCTCCTGATGATTCTCTTTGCAAAGAATTTGCTAAGTTGATGCAGGATGAGTTCGAGATAAGCATGATGGGAGAACTCAACTTTTTTTTTGGACTTCAAATCAAGCAAACTAAGGAAGGAATCTTCATCAACCAAGATAAGTACACAAAGGAATACTTGTCCTCACACGGTCTTCAATAAGATATGTATCATTTTTCTATTGCTCAGTTGGACTTGAGTGACATTCGGCCATCACTGAGGTGAAATTTCTTTGGACAATGCTGAGATTCGATGCTGCAATTTATACCGGGGTTAGGTTTATAAATATTTATAATATCAAAAGTATTTTTTTAGCTAGTGTAGTATACTTTTCTTTCGAACTCTCCTAGTATTAACCAATTTTTTGTTTAAATTTTAATATACCCTAAGCAATTATACCAGCATCAGCTCTCCTCCTACTATTTTGCTTGCTCTCCCATTTTTAATTAAAGCTGCCGTTGGCTTACCGGGACTGACACAAGCATCTCGTGCCAATCGAGAGAACACCGAGAAATGCTGAACCAAACGACCACATTTATATTGATCCAGCCAAAAATATCTCAGGCTAATACCTTTCTTTCAGTTTGAAATAAATATTTAATTAACGAACAGTCTTCAATGGCACGGATGGCATTAATAGTCCGCACCTGATGGCTGCCCGCCACGAATCCCTACCCCTTGAACTGAATCAGCTCTGTACGTCTCCCAGACCGCAGCCCCCTCCTTGCGTGGGATTACGAGGACGACAATCAACCTTTTGCCTTCCCACTCTACCCCTATACCAATCCTCAACTCTCGATTTTGCTAATGAGTATCTCCAGTCAAGTGATTGAGGGGACCGTTGATACCCGGAGCAACTTGCGGCTCTTTCCATAATATCTACATCATATGCTATTCATTTTTGTTGAGAGTCCCCATCTACTGCTTCAATGTTAACGTTAACGGTGGTACACAGAAAAGAGATGCTTGCGATGGAGTAGACTTTACCAAAAAAAAAAAAATTACCAGCTCCATCGGTTGCATGTGGCGTCAAACTTTTTGATACCACCATTTCAATAATGAAACTGCGCACGGTATGAGAGAGGCTGACTTGTGCTGCATTGGCATTAAGAACTTTTCATGCTTAGTTGGAGAAAGACTCTTTGATAGTTATTAGACTTTATCCATCTTCTGTCGATGCCAGACTTCATTCTTTTTTACAGAATTGTTGGCGGGATGATAGGCAAGTTGCTCTTTATTGAGATTGCACATATTTATAAAGAAGATTAGTGCATCTAAATGAATGGTGTCTTGCATGGCTAACCGTAGTGGGTCCATGTCAAAGAATTCTTCAACTACCACTATTCTCATGAATGTATCTATACTCAATTCATTTGATTTACCAAAAAAAGTGCGAGCACTAGAGTTGCAATAGGTCAGATTGGGTTAGACCAAGACATGCTTGGTTTAGATCTGACTTGATTTCATGTATAGATTTTAATATTAGACTCGATCCAATTTAGCATATGATCAAGTCAGGTACAAACAAAGTAATTTAGAAACAATGGGTCATTTAGATCGGGTTGGGATCATGTGTGCAACGAATCTAATTTTGAAGTCGATCTGGCAGGGTCGGTTCGGGTTAACTGGACACGTTTGCTTTCTCGGACTGAGAACTCCTACAAACATCCCTGGGCATAGAAATTTGATAGGCTGAGTGATTAGACGTGTCAATCACTGGATCGCCGATGTATGGCTATGATTGCAAATAGTGGTATTCTGGTCATTATGGGAGGTGGGTTTCGTATCCTTTTTAAAAAATGTCGTCTTTTCGAAGAAAACAGTCACAAGGCTCCCAACCCCCTCCCTGTCTGTCTCTGGTCATTTTCCCCTCCTGCTCTCGCCTCCGTGTCTTAATTTTTTCCCCTCTTTCGAGTGCCACCTACTTTCCTGAAAGCCACCTAGCAAAAGGTCGCTTCCGTTATTTCCATTCGGGGAAAGCGATGGCGGCGAGACGAGGGAATTGGCATCCGCAGCCGGCGCCGACTCCAAGGATTATCCATCTCCCACGGCGGTCCAGGCTGTCCCGGTCCGCGAAGGCGGCTCTGGCGGCGGCGAAGGCGCGGCCGACGAGGTTGCAGGCGGGGTCCAGCAGGAATCTGGGGGCTCTCTTTGACGAGGAGAGGTGGTTCGCCGGCGGAGGTTCGGAAAGGAGGGCGAGGGTGGAGGCAGCGACGTCGTCCGGCGATAGCGCCGGGGATTCCGGGGAGGAGAGGTGGAGGTTTCAGGCGGAGATCCTCCGAGCGGAGTCCAATTTTCTACGCATAGAGAGGGAGGTGGCGCTGCGGAAGTTGGAGAGGAATCGGGCTCAGATGGAGGCCGCCTTGAGATCCGCCGTGGAAACTCTCATTTCAGTAGGTCATTTCAGCCTATAATCTTGGGTTCTGATCTCTTCCATTCTTTGTTATTTGAAATCTTGTTGTTGCTTTCAAATTAGGGGAGTAAGAAGATTGATGGGAGTGAGAGCATGGGGACGGCGTTGAAGGAGGAGATCGAGGAGCTGGAGGAGAAGCTGGAGGAGTTGCAGCTGGAAAAGAGTGGTACGAGGAGGGTGAATGTGAGGAGCTGCGGGCGTAACTTCGACCGGCAAGGTTCGGTGCTCCGGCGGCGGCTTGAGAAGACGGCGGACGAGACCAGCGTCAGGGAAGTCCGAGAGATCGCTGCCGAGGAGAAAGATGATAAGGAAAACTCTCCTCTCCAATCCGATCATCCTCGCCGGTTTTCCGATGTAATGCTACTCTGCAGTTCGGGATTTTTTTTGGGGGGTTATTTGTCTATAAATTTCTATTTATGATTATGTTGTGATCGAACAATTTAGGTGGTAACCATTCTTATTTTAAATTTTTTCGTTTTTTTCTCTCTTTCTTTTTGTTTTGGGAATAAAAGGTCGAGATGCTTAGGAGGTGGATGGAAGGGTTGTCGAAAGGGATGTTGGAGAGGATGGAGGAGTACGGCGGCCTGCTCTCTGCCAACTCTCATTCGACGACCATCAGTCGCAGCGAAAGCAAGATGAGATGTGGCAGCAGGAAATCGCACGACCGCTGCCAGCCTCAGCAGGTGCAATTCAAAACTATTTAATTTTTTTGTCTAATTATATACTTCCTTTTGTTTTAAATTTGGGAAGATTTGTTCGTTGTGTTGGTTAAAAAAAGTTGAGACGCTGTTCTCTAAGCGTCTTTGCCATATTTACCAAAAAAAAACTTTTCCACATATTTGCTAATGGGCTGGGCCTCAGGATTCATTGACAACTAAAGCCTAGACTCCGCTCCTTCTCCTGCGCCTTAGAGATTGGTGGCTGTGGGTTTTTAGGCTTGGTTTTCAATGGGATATGGGAATGGCAGGAGTCTTTTTTTTGGGACTGGTCCTCCGCCACAGTTGTTCTGTAACATGAGCTCAGGCCCTGCGTTCTTAGTGGATCCCATGTGATCAAAAAAAACTACGGCATGGGGATTTAGCTAATCACAAGTGGATTGCGAATATATATATATATATATATATATATATATATATATATATATATATATAAGCTTGTAAAAATGAAAACATATCAGGCCTCAATGGTATGAACGCCATCATCAAAGTTTTCCTGGTCTTGTTATGATTACCAGTCCAATCAATGAGTCCAATAAGGGCAAATATTGGGGAACCTATAACTAAACAGAGGCCAAAGGGTTTTGAATTTGACTTTTGGGATTCAGATGATTGGGAATAGCAATTGGGCTTCGAAATATTATTGGCTTGTGATTACTCTAGAAAAGCTCATAATTGTGTGTCAGGATTTTGATTGGACCATGGTCTGAAATTATTTATTTGTGCCCGTCAGGCTTGGGGCAGATTGCTGGACCGAAGATGGTCTCAGAATCCATGCATGTTAGTACACATCTGTTCCAAGCTTACATTGGTCCATACACCAACCCTTAACATGTTGGTATGTGGTCTTAGCTTGGACAGAGGTTGTTTTGTGCAAAAGAAAGATTCACCTTCACACGAATCTGTCATTAGATCGTGCAATGGTCGCTTTGAGATCTGTATAGATAGATGAATGAAGTGTTTGGAGTGCTTTAAGATTTGTGCAGGATGTGATCTAAACGTCGATGTTGTGAAAGAAGATCCATCATTTGTTTGCATGAAAGGTATAAACCAGACCCATCTTAGCTCAGCCTAATGGGCCACAAATGACCTTGAGGTAGTGCTGTACCTCTACTACGTCTTTGATATATTAGGTGTGCATACATATACATCTTAGTTATATATAAGATGGGCAATGAAGCTACAAACCAATACCCAAAGAACAGTCGAAATTTAAAGTGGGGCAAGAAGGTGCAACTAGGCTCTTCTCAAATCTATAAATATATGGGCCTATCACCATTTAATTTTAAAAATATTTTTAACAAAATATATTTTTTTTATTTCTATAATTTTGGCACGGCATGGTATGTCCAAGGTAGCACGAGACACATACAGGGTTGGCTAGGTGATGGCACGCCAACCTGCATCAGCATATAATTAGTTCCACCATTTTGTTTGTGCCTGTTGCCCAAGGAGACAACCCAAGAGGGAAGGGTGAATTGGGTTTTAATTAAATATTAACCAATTAAAAATAAGATGAGTGATTAACTAAATCTATTGCAAGTAAATTAGTTAGATCCTAAATGCAATGACTAAAGAGAGAGAGAAAGAGACAACAACCAATAGAAACACAGAAAGGTTTATAGTGGTTCGGAGCCAACTCTTGCGCCTACGTCCACTCCCAAGCCGCACTAGGGAGTTCACTATAATCTCTAAGATTACAGCCGGTTGTTTTGCAAGCTCACAACCTAACTTGTTGTTTTTACGAGGTCACAACAAACTCGGTCGGTTTTGACAGGCTCACCGACTAGAACCACTCGATTGTTTTTCCGGATTTACAATCAAACCCAGTTGGTTTTTTCCGGTTCACCAACCACAACCTTATACCGTTGGTTTTATCTTTGGCTCACCAACAAACCTTACAACCATTCAATCCTCTGATTGAATCAAGTATACAAAATAAGAGTTTAAAGTTCACAAGAAGAAGCTTCTAAAAAAGCAAATATGAAATAATATAAGCAAGGTTGAGTTAGAAGCCCTCAAATAGATTTGAGATGAGGAAGTGGGGCTTCTCGATTTCTGAGTCTCCTCTTGAATGAGCCGAAGGATGGAGAACAGTAGGTAGAGCCTTGAATGCGAAGGAAGCCTGTTGGGTTTGAGTTGAATGCACTTCTTCCTTCTTTTGCTTGGATTCACTCTTCGGAAGCTTTTGGTGGTCAAAATTCTGTTGTCCGATTCCTATTTACCTAAAAATATGCTAAACAGATCGTTGTTAGAACCGACAAAGAAAGTTTAATTTAATTTTACTCTTACCTTTTCTACTTGAAGAATAGTGGTTGTAAGAGGTCGATCCACAGGGAGGCGATTGGAGTTGCTTAAAAATAAAAACGTTCACTCAGATTCAAAAGCGATTTTTGAATAACAAAAGAAAAACATTATGTCGAGGATGTTGATATGATTTTCTAATTGAAACTAACTAAAAGAAATGTACTCAGATTCGAAAAGCATTTATTTAATTAATCAAAGAAGAGTTTTGGCATAAATTAAAATGGATGAAAACAAGAAGATTGAAGCGAACATAAATTGCATGAAGGAAGATTTAATTGTATTGCATAAAAAGAAAAATTAAAAGATTTCATAAAAAACAGAAATTAACTTGAACCTAGAACAGGGATTGCATGAAAGAAAATTGCTAGATTTCATAAAAAGAAAATTGATTACAAATAAAAATGGAGATTGGAAGCATAATGTTTCTTCTCTTTTGCCAATAACATAAAGAAAACAAAACAAGAAGCTTCTCTCTCCTGGTGGAACCCCTAAAACAAATAAAATATTATTTTTTTCTTCTTCTTCTTCTTCTTCTTGGAAAACAAGGCTCTTCCCCTGTTTCTTGGGCCACACCAACCGAGCTCCCACCCTCCTAGCCCTTGGCCTCCCACCGAGCACTCCTTCTCTTCTCCTCCCGTCCTCCTCTTATAGATCGCCGAAGACCGATGGATCCCGGGAAGAGCTGGGATTTTCTTTGCCCTCCTGAGATGGGAGCTGGGAGACACCAAGTTCCATCCAATCAGTCATATAGATAAAAAATAGTGTGATATGAAATTTGGCTTGTAGATGGACGAACTCAGTTCGTCACGGGTCATCTGTTCTGACTGGAGGTCAATTGCAAGTCTTTCAAGTCATGGGTCACCCAGCACCTCATAGTTATGATATGGCCAAATTAGATTTGCCCAAAATTCTTTCCCAAAAGCACAAACAAAATGGACCCGATTCGGACCCGACCCAATCTTCAACTGGGCCGGGTCTAGGAAGGGATCCTACTCAATGTGCATTTTATCTTTAATTTATGATAATCTGTGTCAAACCCAAATATAATAATAATCCAGTGAATTTATCATTATCAGTTAGCAATAACACTAATTTTAGTGACATGTAGGTCGCACTTTTGTGCTCTCATCACACCCCCCAACTAGCTTATTGCTAGTCTCTAGCAATTAACAAGCAAACGATAAAATGAGGGCACAAAAATATGTAGTCTAACTTATGACTTTTTTTTTTTTTTTTTTTAATTGAAGCTAAATACACAAACTAAGATATGTACCCATTTTCGTAGGGAGTCACGATTGCACTTAGCACGTGCAACAAGCCTTTAAACCCCTAGGTTACCCTAGTGGACGAGTGTTGTCTCGTGAGAGTTTGCAGTAAAGTTACCCACAAACTTCATTAGTCAGGGATTTCTAATGTTTAACTCAAAATTTGAACAAATATTATTGTATGAACTTAGAATTGCAAGGACAATAAAGACTTATTGCTATCATATTTAAGCAGACTCTAACTCAAGTTCCATTACTTCCCATCTATCTGCTAACAAGTCAAGAATGTAGTGAGGTGTAAGATAGTATCATATAAATGAGTGGCTTTCACTTACTTCCAACATGATCACTCCAATTTTCAAGATTTTCTAGAGTTAAATGGTAATGAACACCCCAGATTGATTGATTTATTTATTTATTTATTTTATTTTATTATTATTATTTTTTTGAATGCTAAAAAGAATGACTTGTGCAATATCTATCCTTATTAAGCTTTCTAGCTAACCCATATAGCGAGTGTTAGGCCAATGACTTCTGATCCAGATGGCTCAGGGCACTAGGTGTAAAGACACCCTAATAGGTTTAATAACTCAAGTCAACTAGGCTCCAAGGCCAAATTAGTCACTCAGAGTTTAATCTCAGCCATCCTCACTTTTTTACGCGAACACTCGCTGCTTGCCAGGCAAGAGGCCCGGTTATTCAGTGAGAAGACTTAAAATAAACTCTGAGTTGAGTTTAGAAGGACTCAAAAACATCGAAACTGATATAAGACCAGAATATTAGAAGGACTCTTCCGACCAGACAAAAATCTATAATTGTCAGCAAAGTTCGACTCAGGTTTGATCACTGGCAAGAAAATCGTTCCAATTCTATAGAGATATGATAAAAAAGAAAGAGGAAAGCGTAAATCAATCTAGTTATCTTAGCTCTCTGTTCTGTGTGTGAATGCCGATTGGGGAATTCAAGTCGACGCCTTTACCTTATTTAGGGAGGCGGGGGCTCCACTTGACAGGCCCAAACACGACCCCGACGTATAAATATTCACAGCCCGGCGAAGGACGAGAGACGAAAGCAGACGTCAGTGTCTAATATTCCAACAAATTTACTAAAAAGGGGCATTGCTTGGTCTTTTATTTTATTAGTATAGTATCTCTTCTTCTTTCTTGGATTGAGACTAGAACGCATACATCAAAAATTCTAATTTAACGACGAGATTTATTGTCGTTTCTGAGCTTCTTATAGAAATACAAAAACGTATCACCCACTTCAATCAATCCGGCCTGAACCTTTGGGTAGGCTCCGCAGGATCAACAACCATAGCTGCACGGAGTACGGTAGAATTCCCCGGTACGGTCATTCGGGAAGTCGGTTTATTTTCTTCTCTTCTTTTTTTTTAATAATAATCGGGTGTTCATCACACATATAACTTTAAATTATCCAGAAGATTAAAAGTATTCATATTGGTTGTAAGTTTACATACCCCACTATTCATGTGCTTAACTATAGGTGCTAAATCATCTTGTATCATGTTTGCAAAAGATAGGTAGGACGAAAACTCAAATTAGAACTGCTATCATATTTCTTAACTCAAAGCTATTGTCAAAGCAATTTCTATTTTGTACAGCCAAAAAGATTAGAGTTTGAGTTAAAAATTTGAAATTCTTTTTTTTTTTAATTTTAAATTTTTTTAATTGCATAAAAAATCAAAAATATTCTCACCTCCATACCTAAATCTAACATTATCCTCAATGTTAAAGAAAATTTAAAGCAGTAATAGGACAGAGGAGAAATTACCTGATATGGGTGGGTAAAGTGACAATTGGGGCAAAAACCCCCAAACCTACATGCTAGTAATTTATTGAATTTTTTTTAATTTAATTATTATTATTGTTATTTTTTAATAATATTTACATGTTAGGTTGCCTCCCAAGAGCGCTAAGTTTAATGTCTTCAGGCAGACAAAATGTAGATCCTTTTTTTTTCCCAACCATTATCTAAGAATAGTTTTGGAAGAGTCCGAGGAAGAACAGTTGGCTGATAACAATTTATGGTCATGAGGGGAACAGAATTAGGGAGCGCATGCTCGACCCCTTCATCGGAATGGGCAAGGTAAGCTTCGAAAGGGTCCTTACTATAAGTTTAAAAGAAAGTCTCATGAACCAAACTTTCAATCGTGTCAACTTCATTGATTTCTTCATCGTCTGGTGGTTGTTTACTTATGTTAAAGACATTAAGCTCGACTTTCATGTTGCCAAAAGATAACTTCAGCATCCCATTTCGACAATTGATCACAATATTTGCTGTGGCTAAGAAAGGTCTCCTTAAAATTATAGGTGTGTGAATGTCTGGATGTATTACAGGTTCGGTCTCAAGGATAACGAAGTCCACAGGATAGTAAAACTCGTTTACCTTCACTATTACATCCTCTACAATCCCCTTGGGGTACTCCATCGTCCTATCTGCTAAGAAAAGGGTTAGATTTGTGGGTTTTAATTTCCCCAAACCTAACTTTTGGTACACATAGTAGGGAAGTAAGTTCACACTGGCTCCTAAATCTAATAGGGCTCTCTGGATGATCGTCTCTCCTATTTTTATTTCAATGGTTGGGCAACTAGGGTCTTTGAATTTTGGGGCAATCTATTGTTGAATGAGAGATGAGGCTTGTGCAGCCATAACAGCTTGCCTAGGAATGCTAGTTTTTCTTTTGACCGTAGTGAGGTCTTTCAAGAATTTTATATAGAAGGAAATTTGTCGTATGGCATCGAGGAAAGGTATATTTATTTGAACAGTTTTAAAGACTTCCATTATTTCATTAAAGTTAGATTGTTTCTTGGAGTCCTGAAGTCTACTGGAAAAGGGAACCTTAGGTTTGTATGTTTCTATGGGTTCTTCCTTTTTTTCTGATTTATCCTGTTCTTGACCTCTCTTCTGAATAGGGTTCTTATTGGATTCACTTTTATTTTCTTTTTCATGTTCAGGAAGTTGGACTTTATTGTCCACTTGCTTGTCAGACCTTAAAGTGGTAATTGCCTGGACTTCATAGGTCGGATTTCCATTAGAATCGATTTGATACTGACCTCTCTGACCTTGATTTTGTTGTCTACTAGGGTTAGGCACTGGTTGACTAGGTAGTTCACCTTTCTTCCTATCCCCTAGAGAGTTTGCTATTTGGCTTAGACTAACCTCAAGTTTTGCAATTGCTTGCGCATGAAATTGGTTAGTCTGGGCTTGGGCTGTATTGGTCTGTTGTTATTGCTTGATAAAATCTTGTTGTTGTTTTATCATATTAGCCATCATGGTTTCTAATTGTGAGGTTGCTGTGGGATAGGGGCATTATAAGGAGGTACAGATGGAACCAATGGTTGGTTCATTTGTGATGGACCTATCCTAGGGAAGTTGTTCTGAAAACCTGGTGGACCACCTTGATGCTGAATAGGTTCATTCTGCTTGTATGAGAAATTTGGATGGAACCTATTATCAGGGTGGTAAACTGGGCTGAACGAGTTGGGAGTGGGCTTCTTAAAGGCACTATATGAATTTAGAGCATTTGCTTGCTCGGCTTTTATGGTGGGCAGATTAGGGCAGCACTCCACTAGATGCTCAGAACTGTTACACAAGATACATAAGCCCTGTGGCTCGTGTTCCACTTTCATGATGGGATTTGACTTTTTGTATGAACTCGAACTAGTGAAAACAGTGAAAGCATCAAACTTTTTACTTAAATTGTTCATCCCATTCACTAGATTGGACATGACATTTTTGAGTTCTGGGTCTATTTTTATTTCATAATTACCTGGTTTTCTAGATCCGAACTCATCTCTATTTACTTTCTCACCATAGCTACTCTAATTTTGGGCATTTTCAGCTAATTCAACAAGAAATTCATAGGCTTGATCTGGGGTTTGGTTCATGAACCTACCCTTGTGCATGGACTCAATCATGTTTCTATGTGTTGGAGTTAATCCTTTATAAAAGAAGTGGACCAGATCAGCCTTATCAAGCCCATGGTGCGGGCACTTGACCAAAAGATCATGGAATCTTTTCCAAAGTTGGAAAAATTCCTCCTCAGATTTTTCTCTAAAAGTTCTGATGGCATCCTTAATTTTTTCAGTTTTTACAATGGGATAGAACTTAGCCATGAACTTCCTAGATAGTTGTTCCCATGATGTTGAAGGAAAAATTTTCCGAGTTGTCCGATAAAATCGAACGCCAGGCATGAAAAATCAGTTTTAAATTTTTTTTTATTTTATTTATAACAATTATAAATATTAAATTTAACTTTTATGTAAAATTGCCTCAAGCCCGTAGCGAAAGTTGGTCGAGGTAATTTGAATCTGGATCTGGAT
This sequence comes from Phoenix dactylifera, assembly GCF_009389715.1. Taxonomy (NCBI): domain Eukaryota; kingdom Viridiplantae; phylum Streptophyta; class Magnoliopsida; order Arecales; family Arecaceae; genus Phoenix; species Phoenix dactylifera. Next base: position 259,315 of record NW_024067895.1, on the reverse strand, counting down.
CTAGATCCCTGAAGGTAGCTCTACAAGGCCTAGATCTGCAAGCCCTCTACTTCGCACGCACGTCAAGCTTCGCAAGAAGGTTGGATGATGTCTTTACTCGTGCAAAACAATCTTTTGCAAAAGGACCCTTGGAAGAAAGGAAATCTAGAAAAAGGACCTTCCTATTTCTTTCTTTCTTCTCTTTCTTTCTGTCTTCGGTTTCTTTCCTCCCGTTTCTTCACAATACGCCTGAGCCGAACTGATGCCCGTCTCTTGATCTTGATCACAGAGGGAATGGAAGGAAGGAGAGGACACCGGCCCTAGACCGTACTCCAAACCACCAGAGGGAATGGAAGGGAGGAGAAAGGACTCCCTCTCTCTCTTCTTCTTCTTCACAGAAGCAAATCTCCCCTTCTGTCTGTCAATTTTCTTCTCAAGAAAATTCTCATCCTCTCTTCTTCAAGATGATACGGTGGCCTCAAATAGGCCAACGCTAAGAGGAGTTAAGAGGCGTTATTGACCGAGCATTAAAGAATTCATTTATGGATGAATTTCATAACGCTTGTTTCAAAACAAACGGTGGGAAAAAACTAGTGAATCCATGAAAACGTGCTAGATTTCAAAAATCTAAATGAACCGGAATGTAGCCAGTTCAAAACCGAACATTCCGGTCCAGACGGCAAGCCGAACGGAGGCTAGACGGTGGCGCTTTGTGGAGACGAAGCTGGGAGGAAGAAGGCTCTGTTTTCTCCTCCCAGCATTTCTCCATCGCGGCTCACAAAGAAAAGTGTTAAGGGTCCATGAGGGAAAGTGGTCCACGGGTCCATGGGATTTAAAAACCAAGTCAGCCGTTAACCATTGAAATGGGTTTAGCCAAATAGAAAATGGGTTAGCCCATTTTGTAATAAAGCAAGCCTATTTGGTTCTAATCCAAATTGACAGCCGATTTAAATGATTTTTGACTCGGAAAAAATTCCACATGAGTCCGACTCATGAGGAATTCAATTGGGTCCAGTTTCGGCTCGATCCAAATCCGACTTAGATCAGAACAAATACGAAATTAAATCCCAATTAAATCGTGATCGAGCCCAATTACACTAATTGAGACCCAATCAAACCCATTCTCAACAATTGAGTCCTGATCAAGTTCAATTACACTAATTGAAACTTGATTGACCCGAAATACAGACTTAATTAGTTGTTCATCCATGAAATTTAGCATGTACCTCATGTTCAGTGCTAGCTGAACATAGACAAAACCAAATTCCAAATGACCCACAATTTAATTCTTAATTAAATTGGGTCAAGACCTTCCTACTTAGCTTGACTAATGTGCGTGACTCCGATAGGTTCGAACACTAAGCCGGTAGTACATGGACTACTCCATGCACTAATCGAGGTGACCATCTAGCAATGATATCCGACGTCCGGATAGGTCGAATATGCAAAGCAACATTCAAGAACCTAGACATATGGTTGTTGCATAATTCATCCCTATGACCATCGATGCTCAAGATGACCTCAGAGTGGACTGTCGAATTCTGGGTCCGATCATCCATAGTGTATTTCAATTAATCAAATCAAGTGACCTATCACTTGGTTTACCCTAGCTAAGGTTTTACTTAATTGAAATACAGCGAGACATCAACTCCTAAAATCTGGAGTGGTCAATCCCATCTTGACTCATACACAGACTTCGTGAGTACTTGACTGCACCCAGCATCCTTCCGATCCCTGAATTAGAAATTCAGGTCGTCTAGTGCCTAAGTACAGTGAGTTGCTTGCAAGTCACCGTGACAGTCTCAGGTCTAAGGGGTACTTATGCCCATACGCTTTGCGAGCTAACTCCCGACAGTGGAGTGCTACGCAGGTGAGTCACTGTTCAGTGACGATGTACTCCTACATCTCACCTGTATGCCATATAGTGTCTCCACACTCTTTGGTTTAAGAGGACAACCAACTAAATGGCACACAACGACCTATACTTGACATAGCTATCGTCCAATTGACAGCTCATCATTTGGTCGCGAACTGATTTAAGGACTAAATGATAAAACCTCCTTTATCCACTAAATTAGTCCTAAGGACTTCATCACAATACACAAGAGTTCAATTTGAAGATGTAACACTTATGATGAATAGAAAAAAATGCCAGAATAAATTTTTATTTATTTTAATAAAACATATACATAATTCAATTTCTTACAACTAAAAAATTAGCTTTGGGACACAATTTCCAACAACTCCCACTTGGACTAAAGCCAATTTGTACAATATCTTATACCCATCTTTGATTTATGATAATCGAACTCCTTTACAGAAAGGGCTTTAGTGAATGGGTCAGCTAGGTTCTCCTTTCCATCGATCTTTTGAAGATTGACATCACCTCGTTCCACGATCTCTCGTACAAGGTGGTAGCGACGCAGAATGTGCTTGGTTCTATGGTGGGACTTTGGCTCCTTTGCTTGTGCAATGGCTCCAGTATTGTCACAATACAAAAGAACTGAACCGTTGATTGAGGGAGCAACACCAAGTTGATTTACAAACTTCTTGATCCAAACAGCTTCCTTTGCCGCATCTGATGCAGCAACATACTCTGCTTCGCATACGGAATCGGCTACTGAATGCTGCTTGGAACTTTTCCAGCAGACTGCTCCTCCATTCAGGGTAAACACAAATTCTGACATACTCTTACTGTCATCATGGTCTGACTGAAAACTAGAGTCTGTAAACCCCACAAGTTTTAAGTCAGATTCTCCATAGATTAACCATTGGTCCTTAGTATTTCTTAAATACTTAAGGATGGTTTTCACCACCTTCCAATGGTTCTCACCCGGATCTGACTGATACCTACTCGCTACTGCTAGTGAGTAAGCAACATCCGGTCTTGTACATGTCATGGCGTACATGATAGAACCTACTGCAGAAGCATATGGGATTCTACTCATACGCTCTCTCTCCTCGGAAGTTGTCGAACAATCTTTCTTAGAGAGAGAAATTCCTTGGCCTATCGGAAGATAGCCCTTCTTGGAATTCTCCATGTTGAACCGCTTCAACATAGTATCGATGTACGTGGATTGGGACAATCCAAGCAACCTCTTAGATCTATCTCTATAGATCTTCATCCCTAGGATGTAGGATGCTTCTCCCAGATCCTTCATGGAGAACTGTGATGACAGCCAGAGTTTCACATTTTGTAATGCAGGAATGTCATTCCCAATTAAGAGAATGTCATCCACATACAACACAAGAAATGTGATCACTGAACCGTTAACCCACTTGTAGACACAAGGTTCTTCTTCGTTCTTAACGAAGCCATATGTTTTGATAGTTTTATCGAAACGTATGTTCCAACTTCGATAAGCTTGCTTAAGTCCATAAATGGACTTTTGTAGCTTGCATACTTTGGACTCGTCTGTGGATGTGAAACCCTCAGGTTGTATCATATACACCTCTTCTTCCAGCTCTCCATTTAGAAAAGCTGTTTTCACATCCATTTGCCAGATTTCATAATCCATATATGCTGCTATAGCAAGCATGATCCGAATAGATTTTAGCATTGCCACAGGGAGAAAAAGTCTCGTCATAGTCGATACCATAGCGTTGACGATACCCCTTGGCAACCAGACGGGCTTTATAGGTCTCCACCTTTCCATCTGCGCCTCTCTTTCTTTTGAAGATCCATTTGCACCCTATGGGTTTTATCCCTTCGGGTGGATCAACTAGTGTCCATACACTATTGATTTCCATGGATTCCATTTCGGATCTCATGGCATTAAGCCATAACTCAGAGTCGGACCTCTGCATAGCATCCATATTGGTAATCGGATCCTCATTGTTCTCATCAAGCTCAATGGGATCTGCGTCTTGGACCAAGAAACCATAGTATCTGTCCACTTGACGCGGTACTCTACCTGATCGCCTTAATGGTGCTTCTACATTGGGCTCCGGGTTTGATCTAATCGAATTCGGTTCTGTGGGTTCAGTAGTTTGTGTTAAATCTTCCATCTGCTGAGCTTCACTAAGTTCAACCTTAGAGGCAACAATTCCTTCACTAAGGAATTCCTTTTCCAAAAAGGTTGCCTTAAGTCCTACAAACACCTTTTGTTCATTAGGAAGGTAGAAGTAATAATCCCTAGTTTCCTTGGGGTACCCTACAAAATAACACTTATCGGATCTAGGACCAAGTTTGTCAGTTTGAGAACGTTTAACATAAGCCGGACATCCCCAAACCCTAAGGTATGAAAGTGTCGGCTTACGCCCAGTCCATATCTCATATGGAGTCTTCTCAACAGACTTACTTGGAACCTTATTTAGTATTATACATGCAGACTCTAAAGCATAACCCAAAAAGATATAGGCAGACTAGTAAACCCCAACATGGATCGAACCATGTCTAACAGAGTTCGATTCCTCCTTTCGGATGCACCATTGTGCTGAGGTGTTCCTGGAGGGGTCCATTGTGAGAGAATCCCATTCTCCTCTAGATAAGTCAAGAAATCACCGGAAAGGTATTCTCCTCCTCGGTCTGACCGAAGGATCTTAATACTCTTTCCAGTCTGTTTTTCTACTTCACTATGAAATCGTTTGAACATTTCAAATGATTCCGACTTATGCTTCATTAGATAGACATACCCATACCTGGATAGGTCATCTGTGAAGGTTATGAAGTAGGCATAACCACCTTTGGCACTTACGTTCATAGGTCCACATACATCAGTATGTATGAGGCCAGAACATCGCTGGCTCGTTCACCTTTTCTAGAAAAAGGTGACTTGGTCATTTTACCCAGAAGACAGGATTCACAAGTTGGCAATGATTCACAATCATTGATTTCTAAAATGCCCTGTTGGGCTAACCTGTTTATCCTATTTTTATTTATATGACCTAGCGGGCAATGCCATAAATAGGCTTCATTGACATTATCTATCTTAGGGGCGTTTATTAGAAGTGTACATTACATTCACAGGCAGTGATAGAGTATAAATGCCATATTTCAATTGTCCACGAAAAAATTTTAATACCATTCAAAATGATATCACAAAAATTTTCTTTTATTGATAAACAATAACCATTTTTTGGCCAAAAGGCCTACAGAGATGACATTCATTAAAAATGTTGGACAATAATGACAATCATCTAATATGACTACTCTAGATTCAAAAACAAGCTGAATGACTCCTAAAGCTAGGACTGGAACTGATCTTCCATCTCCAACGTTCAGGAATCTCTCATCATTCTTGAATCTTCTACTAACTTGAAGTCCCTGCAAGGAATTGCAAATATTAATTGGACTTCCGGTATCCAATACCCAAGTGGTAGAATCATAAATTGAAAAATTACAAGGTGTTATCATATAATTACCTTGTGCAGCAACTGTTTGCTGCTTTTTCTTCTTAGGCCTGTTTGGATCAAGGGACGCTATGTTAAGCCGGACAGTTCCGCTTCCAATGACCCATCTTCTTACAGAAGAAGCACTCTGCCTTGCTCTTATCGGCTTTACGCTTCTTAATCTGGCTGGGCTTAAAGACCCCAGCACGAGCTTTCTGCACCTTCTCTTCTTTCCTTTCTTAAGGAAGAAAGTCCTGCAGAAGTCCCACCTACCACATTCACCGACTCCTTTTTGAGTTGGTGATCCTTCTCATAGGTCTGCAGTAAACCTAACAAACCATGATAGGATACTTCAGGTTTAGTCATTCTATAATGACTAAGGAAGGTCAGGTAGGACTTGGGAAGTGAGTTTAAAATGGCGTCCTTGCCCAATTGCTCGTGCAAAGTAAAGCCAAGTTTACTTAGGCGATCGATTTGTTCGACCATGTACAATACATGATCGGTGACCGATGCCCCTTTCCCTCATACGGGCATTGAATATAGCGCAGGAGGTCTTATGTCGTTCAACATCATCAGGTGTGCGAAAGACTCCTTCAACATTTGAAGGATTTCCACTGGCTGTGCTTCCTCGAATTTACGACTAAACTCATCATTCATCGAGGCCCTCATGATGCAACGCACTGTAGTGCGATCGTTGAGCCACTTCTGATAAGCGTCTCTGATTGCACGTGGTGCATTGGCTGCAGGTTCTCAGGTGCAGGATCGATATCACATACAGGATCCGCTCATGCTCTAATACTATTTTCATCTTTCGATACTAGCTATCGAAGTTAGGTCCATTAAGCTTATCATTGTCTAATAGTGTTCGAAGGGACAATGAGTTAGCCATATCTGAAAAATAAAGGAAAAACCCAACTAATCAGTATATGATTTATTTAATCCTAAAGACTTGGACTTTAGTCTAAAGTTTTCTCCCACTATTTTAATCGAATTAATAGCCTCTACCTTAATTCGAGGAATTACTTTAATTCCCTAGTGGGTACTAGAATCCGCATAGACTGCATATGGGCCCAAGAAAGGCTCGGCCAACCCATGTGCATCTAAGGGTAGGTACATTACCAATTATTTCTCTAAACAATTTCTAGCAATCAATTTTGCCCCAAGTGGTAATCAATAGGCGGAGGCCTCCACTGAAAATCCTGGTTAGGTCCAACCATTAATGAACTAACTCGATGATACTACCTAATGTATGATCAGGCCCGAGGAAGGCTCGGCCAACCTAATCACAGTTAGATAGCTCAAAAAGCTATCATATAATGAAGGATAATTCCAGTATTCAGAGGAACACCAGACGGAAGCGTCCTGCATGTTCAATTGTAATATTGGACCCATTATCATTCACCTTAATGGGAGGCTATGATCTAGTTATCTATATAACTTTATCATTTTAAGGACCTAATAATTTAGAGGATTTTAATTGATATGTGACACTGACTGATAATACTAAATCCTCCCACTGACTTCACCAAATCATATAGAGGACTAGCTCTATTGGTCTATTAGACACCTAAATCAGTCACACTGATTTTCTTAATGGCATGGGTGAGTGCCAAGTCTTAAGGTACCTTAATCAAAACTTGATCGACCAAATTGGCCAGGTAAGAGAGATCATGGGAGGGTTACGCCATTAACCTCTTTCCTAGACACCAACTATGTTGGCCAGGTAAGAGGTAGCCCCAATTAAAAACCATGATCAAATGCCGACTTACTTAGACACCAATTGGTTTATCAAGTTGATTTAGGTTATCCTTAGGAACTCGGGCTCGACCACTGAGCCACAATCATATCCAATTGAAATGTTTGGATATGATAAACTACAACTATTGAGTTTTGATCATTTTATAAACCTTGATTTAGTCTAGTTCAACTATTGATTAGATTAAATCATGTTTCTTAAGTTAGTCCATTTCAATTTGATTTCATGATTAGGCCTAACCTAGTCAACTAATCTGATTGTGCTAACCCATGCCCAAATCTCATGTTCAAATTTTAAATTTTAATTTGAAGTTCAAATTTTTTGAATTTTAAATCTTTATTGAAATTCAAATTTTAAATTTTAAATTCAACATTTAATTCTTTATTAAATGTATTATGATCATGGATTCAAGGTGTCAATTTATTCCAAATATAAACAATTTATATTTAAACTTTGTGGTCATATTAAATTTAAAACTTAAATTTCATAAACATCAATTATGCATAATTTCACAAAAATAACTATTTTATGATGCAAATTAATCTCAATTTTGTGCTAGGACAACCTTTTTACTATAAGGGATTAACCTTATAGGCAGGACAACCTTATAATTCAGCACAAGATTGATATTTTAATCAATAAATCTATATCTAATCTAAATTTAAAATTAAATCATGCATAATTCTAGATGTTATAGGCCAATTCCATCGGCCAACCTGGCTCTGATACCAGTTGAAGGAAAAATTTTCCGAGTTGTCCGATAAAATCGAACGCCAGGCATGAAAAATTAGTTTTAAATTTTTTTATTTTATTTATAACAATTATAAATATTAAATTTAACTTTTTATGTAAAATTACCTCAAGCCCGTAGCGGAAGTTGGTCGAGGTAATTTGAATCTGAATCTGGATCTAGATCCCTGAAGGTAGCTCTACAAGGCCTGGATCTGCAAGCCCTTACTTCGCACGCACGTCAAGCTTCGCAGAAGGTTGGATGATGTCTTTACTCGTGCAAAACAATCTTTTGCAAAAGGACCCTTGGAGAAAGGAAATCTAGAAAAAGGTGTGAAACAATAAATTTTGGAGTTAAAGCTCCCCCTTTCATTTGGAATTATATAAGCCTTTATATCATGCAATCAATTGTTGGCTTATATATATTTAATGATTTATCTTTCTTAAAAATTCAGATTCTCCCCCTCAACATTCTACTTTGTTTTGATTCTCTGAATTTCCTTTTAATGCATTGAAGTTTTTGAACTGAAATTTTTGGTTTTTAGAGAAAAATCTGATAATTTGTTCTTGAGTTGGATTCAACTAATCTCCGAATATCCCTTGAATAGATTCTGGAGATTACTCCATTAGGAGCCCCAACAGAGAGATAATGAGCCTCGAGGTACCAAATCCACTAAGAACAAATTATGTTTTAATTCTCATTTTGATTCCTTTTATGTTGATTCCCATTTACATATCTATTAAGTATTTCTCCCCCTTTTTTGTCATCATATCAAAAAGGAGGTAAGCAGAACAAACAATCACTTAGAGATCAATTGCACACAATGAAGAGAATATGTCTACTCATTTTATTGATGTGTATGTAAATACATTTGAGAATACAATAAGTAAAGCAAAAAAAAAGGAATACATGTCAAAATAAAGCAAAAAGCAGCTAAGGTCTCCTCGAGGATGTGGCTCTCCTCTCAATCTGTTCTGCTCCATGAGGAGGGGTGACCGCATCTGTAACATGCCCGAGCTGAGAGATAATGGACGAAGTGGCCCTGCTATGTGTAGTGGAGAGCTCGGTCACCGACTTCTGAAGTGCGTCCAGCTTGTCGATGAGCACGTTCGACAAGCGCTCGGCCCCTGAGTAGTGGTGCTCATGTCCTTCCGGATGTCATCGCGCATCTCCGAGTGATGCCCGTGACCTCACTCATACTGGAGAATTGAGCCTGGATCAGGCTCCGGACGTTGTAAATCTCTTCCCGGCACATGGGCCGTCATCTCAGTCACGGCTGTCAAGGAAGGGACCAACGCTGACGAAGGTGCAGGAGTGGGAGCAGGCACTGAACCCCGAGCTCCGAAGTAGATCATCTCGCAGATCTCGGACAATCTCCTGCCGCAACTCCCAGAGCTGCTCAGGAGCGATCCGGACCTCCATGACCTGAGGAGCTGAGGAGGAGGGTCCGGCTGAGGTGGTAGGAGCAGAAGTGGAGGGAAAGTCAGGATAATCTGAGTCTGGCTCAGGACTAGGGGAATGTCTGGTGGTATGTGTGGAGGTGGAAGACTTCCTAACCCAGGTCCCCTCTACCTTCCGAAATCCCCATCCTGTGTAGGGTCCCCGGACGCATGCGATCTGTCCATCGCAATGCGCGAGAGGGTTCCCCCTCAGGAATGGAATCTCGGCCTCCCTAAACAAAAGGGTGAACATCATGCCGTAGGGAAGGGTGAGCCTAGGTCTATCTAGTGGGCTCACATAGATATCTATAAATAAGTTTTGGAAAGTGACTGGGGTGTCCTGGAGAATATAGAACATAAGGGCGAGGTCCTCTCAGAAACAAAGTCGAAGCGCCCAGTCTTCGGGAAGAGGGACCTAGACAGGATGCTCAGGAGGATCCGCACCTCAACTGGAAGTGAGCTAGCGGATACCTCATCCAAGGGGACTGGGTGGATGCCTAGAATGGCCGTAAGGGCCTCAGTCCTATCCTCGGGGTGTGCGGGTGCCACCCCAACTTGGGAAGATGGAGGATGGCAATGATATCCTCCGAAATGAATAATGGGACACCGGCTACCGTGCCCTCTATACCCCCATCGCCCCTATGGACGGTACCGTAGAACTCCTAACTAGTCCAGGGTATGTGGGGAGATCTAAGGTGAGGAAATACTCTAAGCCCTGGGCCCTAAGTCTCTCTCCTATGGTAAAGCCCTCCCGGGAGAGATAGTCGAAATCGACGTATCTCCCGGTGGAGACCGCCTTCCCGGCGCACGGCCTCGAGGGAACCGCCCTCGGCGGGGAACGAGCCGGAGGTTGTGGCCTCGCGGGATCGTTCCGAGCCTTGGAACGCGCTCGGCCGGTCGGGTTGGGGCCTCTTCCGGCTTGGGACAACGGTTTTACGAGGCATGGTTGACCTAGAATGGAGTAAAACGCTAATGGACGTGAAAGGTCGACGGAAAAAAGCTTAGGGACGGCCGGAGACGATCTAGGATTCGGCTCTAGGGTTTTGAACAGTGGCGGCGGTGAAAATAAGTATTTTCTAAACGATGGAGTTAGGGTTAAAAAGTCGGATCCCGACTGCGAGTCGACTCCTCTGAGTCGCGAGTCGACTCGACCTCGAGTCGACTCCAAAATAGGCGCGAGTCGACTCTCCTTATGTGCCTGTTAACCTCGAGTCAACTCCCATCTGTATGCGAGTCGACTCCCCCTCTGCTGCCATCGATCTCGAGTTGACTCCCGCAAATGCGCGAGTCGACTCCCCCTTACGAGCCGACTCTGAAACTTGCTCGAGTCGTCTCAAACTCTGGCACGCACCAAAAAATCATGCTATGTTCGTGCCGAATGAGGGAAAATCACTAAATTATGATCATTGAAACGAAACTCTATATTAATCACAATCTAATCATCAAAATCAATGAACTAGTGGAAAACACCACTAGCATAGATCAATCACTCCTAATCCCCTCCTAAGCACACTAAATCTCTCTTCACTTAGGGGTTTTGTAAAAATTCAGCTAATTGATCATCAGTACAAACAAATTGTAGTGTCATATCACCATTCAGTACATGATCTCTTATGAAGTGATGTCTTATCTCAATATGTTTAGTTCTTGAATGCTGAATTGGATTCTTAGTTAGATTAATGGCACTTGTATTATCATAATTAATGGTATTTTTATCTTGTTTAATGCCATAATCTTCTAATTGTTGTTTGATCCATAAGATTTGAGCACAACAACTCCCGGCTGCAACATATTCAGCTTCAGCAGTAGATAATGCAACCGAGTTTTGTTTCTTGCTAAACCATGAGATTAAGTTTTCTCCTAGAAATTGACAAGACCCGCTGGTACTTTTTCTATCAAGTTACATCCAGCAAAGTCTGAATCTGTGTATCCTATTAATTTTAGGCTAGATTCTTTAGAATACCATAAACCTATATTCTTAGTTCCTATTAGGTATTTAAAGATTCTCTTAACTGCAATTAGATGTGATTCCTTAGGATTAGACTGATATCTAGCACACATGCAAACACTAAACATGATATCAGGTCTACTTGCAGTAAGATACAATAAAGATCCTATCATACCTCTATATAGTTTCTGATCTACAGATTTACCTGATTCATCTTGGTCTAATTTGCATGATGAGCTCATGGGGGTGCTGATTGACTTGTTTTCCTCCATATCAAACTTTTAAGCATCTCCTTGATATATTTGGCTTGATTGATGAAGATGCCTCCTTCAGACTGTTTGATTTGAAGCCCGAGGAAGTAGTTCAGCTCTCCCATCATGCTCATCTCAAATTCACTCTGCATCAAATCAGCAAATTCTTCGCAGAGGCGATTGTTAGTAGCACCGAAAATAATATCATCAACGTAAATCTGCACTAATAACATATCTTTGTTTTGCTTTTTCAGAAATAGTGTTGTATCTACATTACCCCTAGAGAACTCATGTTCTAATAGGAATTTGCTAAGCCTCTCATACCATGCTCTAGGTGCTTGTTTCAAACCATAAAGTGCTTTGTTCAATTTATATACATGATTAGGGTATTGATGATTTTCAAAACCAGGAGGTTGTTCTACATATACCTCCTCATTAATATACCCATTTAAAAATGCACTTTTTACATCCATTTGAAATATTTGAAGTCCTTAGAGCATGCATATGCTAATAATAATCTAATAGCCTCAAGTCTAGCTACAGGAGCAAAGGTTTCATCAAAATCTATACCTTCTTCTTGATTATACCCTTTGCTACTAGTCTAGCCTTATTCCTTATACAATTCCATTTTCATCAAGTTTATTTTTATAAATCCATTTGGTACCTATAATTGGATATTCAGAAGGTCTTTCAACTAGATTCCATACTTTGTTTCTAGTAAATTGGTTTAATTCTTCTTGCATTGCATTTATCCAATTTACATCTTTTTCAGCTTCTTCTATGTGTTTGGGCTCAAAATGTGAAACGAAAGCTAGATGATTGTTTAAGTTCCTAAGGGATGCTCTAGTCCTAATAGGTTGAGATGGATCATCTAGAATTAATTCCTTAGGATGCCCGTGAGCATACCTCCAAGCTTTAGTTAGCCCATGATCTACTATAGTCTCTTGGCTTGATGATGCATCTTCAATTAATTTTTGACTGTTATCTTGTAATGTCATCTCGTCAATCTTTTCTTCAAGAATTTCCGTATCATCATCAAAATTAACTCTCTTACTAGAAGAGATATCACTAGAATCATCGAAAACAACATGTATGGATTCTTCTATAACTAGGGTTCTTTTATTAAAGACTCTATATGCTTTACTAGTTGTAGAGTACCCTAAGAATATGCCCTCATCAGATTTAGAATCAAATTTTCTAGATTATCTTTCCCATTATTATGAACAAAACACCTACATCCAAAGATATGAAAATAGTTTACCTTTGGTTTTCTGTTTTTCCAAAGTTCATAAGGTGTTTTCTTTATAATAGGTCTCAATAAAACTCTATTTAATATATGACAAGAAGTATTAATGGCTTCTCCCCAAAAGTACTTAGGGAGGTTACTTTCACATAACATAGTTCTAGCCATTTCCTCTAGAGTTCTTTTTCCTCTCCACAACTCCATTTTGTTGTGGTGTCCTAGGTGCAGAAAAATTGTGTGTTATCCCTTTTTACTACAAAACTCATCAAATAAATGATTTTCGAATTCGGTACCATGGTCACTTCTAATAGCTATTACTGAAGTATCTCTAGCATTGGTTACTTCTTTATGAAATTTCTTGAAAACTGAAAAAGCTTGATCCTTATGAGCTAAGAACATGACCCAAGTGTATCTAGAATAATCATCTACAATAACTAGACCATATTTATTTCCACCTAGGCTTGTGGTTCTAGTTGGTCCGAATAGGTCCATGTGTAGTAGTTCTAGAGGTCTAGAGGTTGAGACACAATTTATAGATTTAAAGGAGTTCTTTGATTGTTTGCCAAATTGACATGCTTCACATATTTTATTCTTTTCAAACTTTAATTTTGGCAAACCTATCACGAATCTCTTTTAACTAGTTTAGATATTGTGTCCATGCTTGCATGACCTAACTTACGGTGCCATAACCAACTAGCATCATTGTCCTTAGTTTCATTAACAACTAAGCATGGGTTGTGTTTGGCAAGATCCTCAAGGTCTACAACATACACATTTCCACGTCTTATTCCTTTAAAAACTAAACTATTGTCATTTGGGTTTGTTATGATGCATAGTGATGGTTTAAACATAACATATAACCTCTATCACATAATTGACTAATGCTTAATAAATTATGCTTAAGACCATCAACATATCGAACATTATCAATAAAAGTAGAAGGGGTAATTTGAACTTTACCTATACCAATGATGTGACCTTGGTTATTGTCTCCAAAAGTCACAGCACCTCCCTTCTTAGCTTCAAGGGTGAAGAATTGATCCTTGTCACCCGTCATGTGTCTTGAGCAGCCACTATCCAAGTACCAGCAATTTTTGTTGACCTTGGCTGCAAGACACTCCTACACAAGCAGATCATATAATCTTAGGTACCCAAGTTTTCTTGGGTCCTTCATGGTTAGTCATGTTGGTTCCTTTTGGAACCCATACCCTTTTAATTTTTCTTTTAGTTTTTCCTTTCCTATAGTCACATACATTTGCTTTATGTCCTACAGTTCCACAACAAAAACAGGTTATTTTCTTATTTTACTTTCTCCTGCTTTAACAAAGAAGTTACTAAGAAGTTTTTGCTTTTTTTAGGTTTATCCTAAACCTGCTCTATTGAATACACTCGTTGACTATTAAGTATCATATTTAATTTTTCAGAACTATATGTAAATTTTTCAACCAAGGTTTGTATTTTTCAAGTTCTTTAGTTAGTGTGTTTTTCTGCTTTTAGATCATTTAGTTCTTTTGTGATACTCTCATTTATATGTTTATGTTTTTGGGTTCTAATGTTTCTTTGTTCAGCCTTTCATTTTCTTTAGTTAAGGTATTATTCTTTTGTATCAAGATTTGGTTGCTTGTTTTAAGTTCTGCATTTTCTTTGGTGATATAATCCTTATCCTTAACTAATTATCGTATTTATGTAGGTAAGATTGATTAGCTATTTTAGTTCTTTATTCTTAAGATTTATGGCCTTATATTCAATCATTAATTCATTAAATGCATCATACAATTCATCAAAGTAAAATCAGATGCGTGTTCGGATGTTACCTCATTTTCATTGGCCATGAAGCAGAAATTGGCCTTTTCTTCTTGTTCCTCATCCGATGATGAGATGATGCGTCGGAGTCCGATAAGGTGGTGACAAGGGCTTTCTTCTTCTTGTACTTGCTGCCCTTCTTTAGTAAGGGACACTCAGCTCTGATGTGCCCGGCTTCTTGCACTCATAACACCAATCCCCTCATTTTCCCTTTCCTTACCTTTATCCTTGCGATAGGAATTTGAGGGGCCTCTCCTTTGATGATAGGACTTCTTGTGGTTGATGAATTTTCTGAACTTGCGCACAAGAAGAGCCTCATCATCATCTCCCTCATGATCTTCTTCTTCACTGCTGCTACTGCAAGACAAATCTTTGTTAGATGATGTAGATTTAAGAGCTATTACCTTTTTCTTATGGGAGGACTCTTCTTCGCTGTGCTGCTTCATTGTTAGCTCGTGAGTCATTAGGGATCCAAGGAGCTCTTCAAGTGGAAGCTTGTTCAAGTCCTTAGCTTCTTGGATTGCCGTCACCTTGGCTTCCCATGACCTTGGTAGACAGCGAAGAATTTTCCTGACAAGATCACTGTTAGTATAGTTTTTGCCAAGGCTTTTTAGGCCATTGACAATGTCAGTAAATCTAGTGAACATGCTAGTGATTGTTCATTAGAATCCATCTTAAATAGTTCATACTTATGAACAATATATTTATTTTGGATTCTTTGACTTGATTCGTGCCCTCATGGGTCACTTCAAGTCTGTCCCAAATCTCTTTTGCAGAATTGCAAGTAGAGACTCTATTGAATTCATTCCTATCTAATGCACAGTAAAGCACATTCATTGCTTTAGAATTGAGTTGTGCCTTTCTCATGTCATGTTCATCCCAATCCTTTTCTAGTTTGGGTACAGTGACACCCTCTACATAGATGGATGGGATGTATGGTCCATTTACTACAATGGTCCACATCTCATAGTCTTGGGCTTGGATGATATTCTCATCCTAGCCTTCCAATATGAGTAGTCGGATCCATTAAAGAATGGGGGTCTTTGGGTGGACTGACCCTCAATGTGGGAAGATCCAAATGGGGTTGTCATTTTGATCTTTTACTCTTAGGGTAGAAGAGTTTAGGCTCTGATACCACTTGTTGCCCAGAATAGACACCCAAGAGGGGGGTGAATTGGGTTTTAAAATAATTTTGGCAATTAAAACGTAGTGGATGACTAATTAATGCTTTACCAAGATGATTAATAATTGCTATGTGCTGTGAATGAAATGAGAGTAAAGAAAGAGACACACAATCACAAACACAGGCTTTTATAGTGGTTCGGAGCTAACCCCTTGCTCCTACGTCCACTCCCCAAGTCTCACTTGGGAATTCACTATAAACCCCTCGGATTACAGCCGGTTGTTTACAAGCTCACAACCAAACTTATTGTTTTACGAGCTCACAACGAACTCGGTCGGTTTTCCCCTGGCTCACCGACTAGAACCACCCGATTGTTTTTTCCGGGATCACAATCGAACCCTTACACGTTGGGTTTACACTCGGGCTCACCAACCAACCTCTACACCCCTGATTCAATCCCCCGATTGAACCAAGCAAAGACAATATGGAAAGAATAAGAAACAAACAGAAAAACTGAGCTTCTTAAAAAGCAGATTTGCTACAATATAAACTAGAGAGAAGTTAAGAGCCCTCAAACACTTTTGAGTTGGAAGATAGAGTAGGGCTTCTTGAACTTTGAGCCTCCTCTGGAATGTCTGGTCGACTTGAAATGCAGAGGAGGCTTCTTTAAAATGCTGGGAAGAGGAAGTTGGATGGAGTTAATGGCGCTCTGCCTTCTTTTCGTTGAAGACAAGTATGCAGAGAATGAATGCTTGAATTTCTTTGAATGGAATGGTGCCTCTTGCCCTGCTACAGTCCTCTGTGGCTATTTTAAGCCATCCCCCACGGAAACTAGCCGTTAGACACCTTTTCTGCCCGTTCTGCACACTCTGCAAACCTGACAATATGTCCGTTGGGGGTCGGAGTCGACTCGCGCGATCAGGAGTCGACTCGGCTGTAGCGGGAGTCGACTCATGCTTTTCTGGAGTCGACTCGGCAACTGTTCCGGATTGAATTAAAGTAGCCTCTTCGACTGGGAGTCGACTCGTCTTGACCCGGAGTCGACTCGCCAACTTCTGAGCTGACTTGGTATTTTCGGAGTCGGCTCATCTCATGAAATCCATGGAGCTAATTTTTCAACTTGGCCCACTCGAGTCGACTCGACCAATCCTGGGAGTCGACTTCGGCGCTCAGAGCCCCGAACTCCCGATCTTCGGTTTTTGGCTCGTCCAGTCTTGGAGTCGACTCGACTTCCCCGGAGTCGACTCGGCTCTCAGTTTCCGAAACAATTAGCCTTCTGCCTTTTGGTGTAGCGCTGCCTTGGAGTCGACTCGAGCTGTCTGGGGAGTCGACTCGGCTCTCAAGACATTAAATCGGTCTTCTGTCTTTTTGGGCAGTCGCGCTGTCTCGGAGTCGACTCGCGCATTGCGGGAGTCGACTCGAATCTCAGAGTCCGAAAACTGCTCTCTGACTTTTGCCTTGTGAACCACTGAGAGTCGACTCTCGCTTTCTTTGGAGTCGACCTACCAACCATCGGAGTCGACTCGCGTTCCACAGGAGTCGACATCGAATCTCAGAGTCGAAATTCGCTCTCTGACTTTTCTGTCTGTAACTCCTTGGAGTCGACTCATACTACTCCGGAGTCGACTCGGTAAACATCGGAGTCGACTCGCGCACTTTCAGGAGTCGACTCGCTGGACAGGTTTTAAGTTGTGCCCTTCTGTTCGTCTGTCTGTTCTCAGTCGGAGTCGACTCGTAATGGTCCGGAGTCGACTCGAGCCCGTGCCAGTGATTCTGATACGCTTGGAGTCGACTCGTAATACTCTGGAGTCGACTCGAGTCTCAGACTTTGGTTCAAACTGACTTCTTAACTTATCCAAATATTATGAACCAAGTCTAGAAACACTTTAGACAAGATTTTTACTGAAACACTCAATTGAATTCATTAGTAAAACAAGAGATATACTCAGATGCTTTGAGCTCATCAAAATCAAATAGGGTTATGATCAATCACTCCACAAATTGAAACTTGATTGACCCGAAATACAGACTTAATTAGTTGTTCATCCATGAAATTTAGCATGTACCTCATGTTCAGTGCTAGCTGAACATAGACAGAACCAAATTCCAAATGACCCACAATTTAATTCTTAATTAAATTGGGTCAAGATCTTCCTACTTAGCTTGACTAATGTGCGTGACTCCGATATGTTCGAACACTAAGCCGGGTAGTACATGGGACTACTCCATGCACTAATCGAGGTGACCATCTAGCAATGATACCCGACGTCCGGATAGGTCGAATATGCAAAGCAACATTCAAGAACCTAGACGTATGGTTGTTGCATAATTCATCCCTATGACCATCGATGCTCAAGATGACCTCAGAGTGGACTGTCGAACTCTGGGTCCGGTCATCCATAGTGTATTTCAATTAATCAAATCAAGTGACCTATCACTTGGTTTACCCTAGCCAAGGTTTTCCTGAATTGAAATACAGCGAGACATCAACTCCTAAAATCTGGAGTGGTCAATCCCATCTTGACTCATACACAGACTTCGTGAGTACTTGACTGCACCCAGCATCCTTCCGATCCCTGAATTAGAAATTCAGGTCGTCTAGTGCCTAAGTACAGTGAGTTGCTTGCAAGTCACCGTGGCAGTCTCAGGTCTAAGGGGTACTTATGCCCATACGCTTTGCGAGCTAACTCCCGACAGTGGAGTGCTACACAGGTGAGTCACTGTTCAGTGACGATGTACTCCTACATCTCACCTGTATGCCATATAGTGTCTCCACACTCTTTGGTTTAAGAGGACAACCAACTAAATGGCACACAACGACCTATACTTGACATAGCTATCGTCCAATTGACAGCTCATCATTTGGTCGCGAACTGATTTAAGGACTAAATGATAAAACCTCCTTTATCCACTAAATTAGTCCTAAGGACTTCATCACAATACACAAGAGTTCAATTTGAAGATGTAACACTTGTGATGAATAGAAAAAAATGCCAGAATAAATTTTTATTCATTTTAATAAAACATATACATAATTCAATTTCTTACAACTAAAAAAATTAGCTTTGGGACACAATTCCCAACAGATGTGATGGAATTTGAAGCAAGGGAATACAGCCATGCAACAGCACGATCCTCTAAAGTCATGAAAAACAACCTTAATTTAATACCCTCTTCATCTAAGTTTTGATTTCTAAACGGTTTGACAGATTGTCCAAAATTTGTTTAGATGAATGTAGGGTTGTTCACTCTCGAGCCATGAAACTTGGGTAGCATGTTTATTGTTGCAGCCCGAATCTCGAATTGGGCTGCATTATTAATTGGTAATACTATGCAAGTAGGAGACTAGCAGATGCGGGTGCGAATAATTCATTCAGGGTTCTAATATGTTCACCCATTGTAGAGATCGACGGTTGGTTTACAGTTCGCAGGTTGTGATGAAAAGTTCTGTCAATCTCAGGATCAAATGGGGTTAACTTATCCCTTAATGACCTTCTACCATGCATACATTATCAACAATTCATTAGATTTGACTCCTAAAATAAACGAAATCCTAAGAGAAGAGAAGGGCTAGACACAGATGACCATAACCAACACCACACAAACAATTTGACCCTATTAGTCTTAGAATTAAGTGAGGTTTAGTAGCTTCTTAAATCTAGTTTGCACAGAGCTTATCAGGTTAAAAAGTTCCTGAAATTCTCTCTAGATTAGACAGCTCCTAATCTCCCTTCCAGATTAAGCTTGAGCTTACCAGTTAAGCAATCCAGTAACCAGTGACCAGAAAAGTTCCGGGGTGTGTGGTGGTGCCAGAAGGGATACACCAATACCACAATATCCGTAACAAGTTCTCACTATTGTAAAACTTTCCTGGACATTACCAATTACTAAGTTCTCACTGGAGTGACTTTTAGCCGCTTCTTTCCAAGAGCCTAATTGAGCTCGAAAATCCTAAGGCCAACGTCTAATTGATTTCAATTTAATTTGGCTTAGGATATGTATGCAAGGTGGTGATTTTTGGGCTAAGGATAGGTAATGACTTTCCGACCTTATCTTTTTAATGGGTTTTGCCCTTAAATTGTTTTTATGCAAATGCTTAGTACTAAATGTAGCAAATAATCAATGATTTTTTTAAAGTTTATGCAATGTCATTAGGTTGTACTGATTAAATGAGCAAGCAAATTTTTTTTTACTATTTTTTTACTATTTTTTTATTTTTTATTAATTTTTTTATTTAAATTTTTATATACAATAACTTGAATGTAAACTAAACATAATCGTTATGCGTCAGTCAATCTCCGAATGCCCGTTGAATAAGCTTTGGAGATTACTCCGTAAGGAGCCCCAATAGAGATATGATAACCCCAGGGGATTGCACCTTATCAATTACTAGTAAAAATAATATTTTTTTAATTTTTTTTGATTTAATTAATTAATTTTTTTAACTTTTTTTTTTAAATTTAAATTTCAAATTTTGAATCTCAGAATTCAACTTTTGAATTTAAATTTTTGAATTTTTGAATTTTAGAAATTTTTTCATTTTTTTAATTATTTTTTTTGAATTTTAATTTTTTTACTTTTTTTAAAAAAAAACTTTCAATTTTAAATTTCAAATTTCAGAATTTAATAACTACGAAATTATTAACTAAAGATAACCAAAATAAGGAAAAATAAAAACTTACTACCGGAGTGCGTTCACTCCGGGCATCCAAAATCCAATTTGATCTTCGTGATCGTTCTTGCTTCTCGATTCGCCTCCCCGGCAACGGCGCCAAAATTCTGTTGTTCGATTCCTGTTTATCTAAAAATATGCTAAACAGATCGTTGTTAGAACCGACAAACAAAATTTAATTTAATTTTACTTTTACCTTTTCTACTTGAAGAATAGTGGTTGTAAGAGGTCAATCTACAGGGAGGCGATTGGAGTTGCTTAAAAATAAAAACATTCACTCGGATTCAAAAGCGATTTTTGAATAACAAAAGAAAAATATTATGTCGGGGATGTTGATATGATTTTCTAATTGAAACTAACTAAAAGAAAGGTACTCAGATTCGAAAAGCATTTATTTAATTAATCAAAAAAGAGTTTTGGCATAAATTAAAATGGATGAAAACAAGAAGATTGAAGCGAACACAAATTGCATGAAGGAAGATTTAATTGTATTGCATAAAAAGAAAAATTAAAAAATTTCATAAAAAAATAAAAATTAACTTGAACCTAGAACATGGATTGCATGAAAGAAAATTGCTAGATTTCATAAAAAGAAAATTGATTACAAATAAAAATGGAGATTGGAAGCCTAATGTTTCTTCTCTTTTGCAAATAACATAAAGAAAACAAAACAAGAAGCTTCTCTCTCCTAGGGGAACCCCTAAAACAAATAAAATATTATTTTTTTTCTTCTTCTTCTTCTCGGAAAACAGGGCTCTTCCCTTGTTTCTTGGGCCACACCAACCGAGCTCCCACCCTCCTAGCCCTTGGCCTCCCACCGAGCGCTCCTCTTCTCCTCCCGTCCTCCTCTTATAGATCGCCGAAGACCGATGGATCCCGGGAAGAGCTGGGATTTTCTTTGCCCTCCTGAGATGGGAGCTGGGAGACACCAAGTTCCGTCCAATCAGTCATATAGATAAAAAAAATAGTGTGATATGAAATTTGGCTTTTAGACGGACGGACTCAGTTCGTCACGGGTCATCTGTTCTGATTGGAGGTCAATTGCAAGTCTTTCAAGTCATGGGTCACCCAACACCTCATAGTTATGATATGGCCAAATTAGATTTGCCCAAATTCTTTCCCAAAAGCACAAACAAAATGGACCCAATTCGGATCCGAACCCGACTCGGATCCAACCCGATCTTCAACCGGGTCGGGTCTGGGAAGGGATCCTACTCAATGTGCATTTTATCTTTAATTTATGATAATCTGTGTCAAATCCAAATATAATATTAATCCAGTGAATTTATCATTATTTGTTAGCAATAACACTAATTTTAGTGACATGTAGGTCGCACTTTTGTGCTCTCATCAAAAATCTTTAATGCTCAAAAGAAATAACTCTCTTGTTATCTACTACTGTTCACTCTAGCTATTTAAGTGATTTCTTTCAAAAAATAGCCGTTAGAGAGTGATTTGGAGCCGTTCTGATCCGTCTGCATAATCTGACAATGTATCTATTGGGATCGGAGTCGACTCATGCAATCTGGAGTCGACTCGTCTGTTACTGGAGTCAACTTGCGCTTTACTGGAGACGACTCCCCCACTATTCCAGATTTGAATTAAAATGCATGTCTCGTCCTGGGGTCGACTCGGACCAAACTGGAGTTGCTTGCCAACAGCTAGAGATGACTTGGGCACTTAGGGGTCGGCTCGTTCTCAGGGTTCCAGAAACCCAACTTTCTGTTTTTCTTCCTCGAGTCAACTCGGGGTTACTTGGAGTCGACTCGGCTGACTTGAGAGGCGACTCGAGATCTTCGGAAGACGTCTCATTCTTAGAGACCGGAAAATTGATTCTCTGTCTTTTGAACTATTTACCTCGGTGTCGACTCGGGCCTTATTGGAGTCGACTCGGCTAACTTGGGGGTCGACTCTAAAGCACTTGGAGTCGACTCGTTCACAGGGTCTCCGAAATTGGGTCTCTTCCTTTCAGACTACTTTCCTCTGGAAGTCGACTCATACAAACTGGGAGTCGACTCGGCTGATATGGGAGACGACTCGAAGTCTTCGCGAGTCGGCTCGCTGACAGGGTCTCAAAGACCAATATTCTGTCTTTTTATCAGCTTTGCCATGGAGTCGACTCGGGACCATCTGAAGTCGACTCGCCAAGTATCGGAGTCGACTCGCAACCTTTTGGAGTTGACTCGTTAAAAGGGTCCAGAATTCATCGTTTTGTCTTTCTGTCTAGTTGCCCAAGGAGACAACCCAAGAGGAGGGGTGAATTGGTTTTTAATTAAATATTGACTAATTAAAAATATAATGAGTAATTAACTAAATCTATTGTAAGCAAATTAGTTAGTTTACTAGATGCAGTGAGTGAAGAGAGAGAAAGAGACAACAACCAGTGCAAACACAGAAAAGTTTATAGTGGTTCGGAGCCAACTCTTGCTCCTACGTCCACTCCCCAAGCTGCACTCGGGAGTTCACTATAATTCCTAGGATTACAGCCAGTTGTTTTACAAGCTCACAATCCAACTTGTTGTTTTCACGAGATTACAACGAACTCGGTCAGTTTTCACAGGCTCACCGACTAGAACCATCCGATTGTTTTTCCGGGTTCACAATCAAACCCAGTTGATTTTTTTCGGTTCACCAACCACAACCTTACACCGTTGGTTTTATATTTGGCTCACCAACCAACCTTACAATTCTTGATTCAATCCCCTGATTGAATCAAGTAAGAAAAACAAAGTTTGGAAGTTCACAAAGAAAGCTTCTAAAAAGCAAGTGTGAGAACAATATAAGAAAAGTAGAGTTAGAAGCCCTCAAACAGATTTTAGATGAGGAAGTAGGGGCTTCTCAATTTCTGAGTCTCCTCTTGAATATGCTGAATGATGAAGGATAGTAGTAGAGCCTTGAATGCGAAGGAAGCACTTTTAGATTTGAGTTGAATGCACTTCTTCCTTCTTTTTCTTGGATTTACTCAATGGAAGCTCTTGGTGGTTGAAATGCTTTAATGCTTAGATGGAAATGCTCTCTTGTTGTCTACTACTGTTCACTCTGGCTATTTAAGTGGTTACATTTGAAAACTAGCCGTTAGAGAGTGATTTAGAGCCGTTCTGTCCCGTCTGTACATTCTGACAATGCATCCATTGGGATCGGAGTCGACTCGTGCGATCTGGAGTCGACTCGACTGTTGCTGGAGTCAACTCATGCTTTACTGGAGATGACTCGCCCGTTGTTCAGAATTTGAATTAAAGTGCTTGTCCCGTCCTGGAGTCGACTCGGACCAAACCTCGAGTCGACTTGCCAACATCTAGAGATGACTCGGGCACTTAGGAGTCGGCTCGTTCTCAGGATTCTAGAAATCCATCTTTCTGTTTTTCTTCCTCGAGTCGACTCGGGTATTCTTGGAGTCGACTCGGCTGTCTTGAGAGGCGACTCGAGATCTTCGGAAGATGACTCGTTCTCAGAGTCCGAAAAACCGATTCTCTATCTATTGAACTGATCTGCCTCGGAGTCGACTCGCACTTTGTTGGAGTCGACTCGGCTGACTTGAGGGTCGACTCTGAAACTCTTGGAGTCGACTCGTTCACTGAGTTTACGAGATTGGTTCTCTGCCTTTCAGACTGCTTTCCTCAGGGAGTCGACTCGCCAAACATCGGAGTCGACTTGTAACCTTCCGAAGTCGATTCGATAACAGGGTTTAAAATCCATTGTTCTATCTTTCTATCTGTTACCCTTTGAAGTCGACTCGGAACCGTCGGGAGTCGACTCGGCAAGCATCGGAGTCGACTCGAAATCTTTTGGAGTCGACTCGCTGACAGGGTCTGAAACTCTTCTTTCTGTCTTTCTGTCTGTTCTCAGTCGGAGTCGACTTGTAGAGTACCGGAGTCGACTCGAGCTTGTGCCAGAACCTTTAAACCACTCGGAGTCGACTCGTAATCTTTCGGAGTCGACTCGGGATGCAGACTTTGGTTCAAATTGAGTCCAACACTTATCCAAATTACTTTGAACCCGAGCTTAAGACACTTAACTAAAAATTCACACATATTTGCCTGAAACACTAGATTGAATTCATTAGTAAAACATAAAATATATTCAAATGCTTTGAGCTCATCAAAATTAAATAGGGGTTTACTCAATCACTCCACAATCTCCCCCTTTTTGATGATGACAAAACATTGAGTATTTGTAAAGTGAATTGCTCAATCAAGAAGTGAATTGTTGTAAAGTTTCGAAATGAATTTAAATGTCTAGTCATTTAGTGTATCCAAAATTGAAAGGTATGAGTCAGTATACTTTGAAATTAAAGCTCCCCCTTCATTTGGAATTATATAAGCCTTCAAATCATACAATCAATTATTTGGCTTATATGTTTTTAATGAATTTGCTTTCTTAGAATTTCAGATTCTTCTCCTCAGCATGTGCATTCAATTTTGTTTAAATTTTGCTCGAATTTTCTGAATTTTTAGTTAATGTTTTAAACTTGAAGTTCTTAATTATAGAAGAAAAAAATATGACGATTTGTTCTTGAATATGATTCAACTAATCTCAAAATATTTCTTGAATAGATTCTAGAGATTACTCCTTGAGGAGCCCCAACAGAGAGATAATGAGCCTCGAGTTATCGAATCCACAAAGATAAATCATATTTTGCTTAAAAAATTTCTTGTTTAGTGATTCCTTTTACATTCAATATATCATATTTTCTCCCCCTTTTTGTCATCATAGCAAAAAGGTGAAGTATCAAAGAGTCAATGTAGAGGCACATAACACACAAAGTCATAACACAAAAGGCACAATGCTCAATTTTTTCAGAAAATGACTTCAGTTCATTGATTACAAAATTTGAGTACATTGATTGAAAGTCCAAAAGGACTTTAAATGATAACATAAAAATATAAATCTAAGGACGTCTAGTAGAAGAAGATGATGCACCCATACTCGGCCGATGAGCCTGCAAAACCAAGCCCATTCCTTTAGAGACATTCCCTAGTTGTGTAATAATCTCTGAAGTTGTCCTAGCTTGTGTCTAGGTCAGTTGGGTCACACTTTCATTAATTGTATCAAGCTTATCTATTAGTACATTTGCAAGCCTTTCTGCACCTTGACTTTGCCTTAGCAGCTCTGATCTAATAGTATCTTGCATTTGCTTCGTGTCTTCCTTAATAGCTGTGAGGCTCATGTACTGACCCTGAACTAGATTCCTCAAGCTGGATAGTTCCTCCTTAACTTTGGCTACCATCATGGAGACTGCTACTGTGGAGGGGGTGAGGTCAGTGGAGGGTGCACTGGTGGTACCTCTGAGCTCCCTCACTATGTCATCCCTCAACTCTCAGAGCTACTCAGGACTAATCCTGATCTCTAGTGGCTGCTGAGGTGGTGGCACTGTGGAAGGTCCAGCAGAGGTCGAGGGCTCGGCAGTGAATGAGAGACCAGCTATGGATGGGAAGGTGGAAGGACCTGTGGAGTGGTCCTTATCATGGTCAGAGATAGGTGAGTGATGAGTAGTGGGGTCAGATGGTATAGATGTGGATGACTTCCTAACCCAAGCACCCTCCACCTTGTGGAAACCCATCCGGTGGAGAGTCCCCTCACTCATATAATCTGTATATCTGAGTGAGCGAGAGGGTTTCTCCTCAGGGATAGGAACTTCTAACTCCCTAAAGATGAGTGTGAAGAGCACGCTGTAGGGGAGACTCACCCTATGCTTGTCTAGGGGTTCACCAATGTAGTTGTAGATAAGTTTAGGGAAGTTGAGGGGAATGTCATGTAGAATGTAGAACATCAAGGCTAGGTCTCTTTCAGAAATGAAATCAAACCTGTCGGTCTTACGGAAGAATGTCCTAGAAATGATACTCAGGAGGAGTCGCATTTCAGCTGAAAGCTAATTTGCAAACACCTCCTCTATGGGGGATTGAGGTGGTCTCCCTAGGATGGCCGTAAGGGCCTCAGTCCTATCAGTGGAATGTGTGGGAGCAATCCCCTCTTGGGAGAGGTGGAGGACTCGAGCAATGAGATCCTCCGAAATAGAAATAGGGGACATTCGCTGCAGTCCCTTGAATACCACCGCTACCCCGTGTGACGGTCCCATAGAATTCTCTAACTAGCTCTGGGTAAGTAGGGAGGTCAAGTGAACAGAAGTAATCTAGGCCTTGGGCTCTAAGGTGATGCTCTAATGTGAACCCTTTCCGGGAGAAGAAGTCGAAGTTGACCTTTCTCCCAGTGGAGACAAACCTCCCGGCGCACGGACGCGAGGGAATCGATCTAGGCAGAGAAGGAACCAAAGGTGGTGGCCTCACGGATTTGTTCCGCGCCATAGACCGTCTCTTGGCGCCGCTCGCTGTGAGAGGTCTCTTACGGCTCGGGACGACGGCTTTCCTAGGCATTTTTGACCTAATCATGGAAGGAAAGACAGAAAAAGGGAGAAAACACTAGGTAAAGGACGAAGAAAGGGGTCGAAGACGAGGTCGGAGACGACTCTAGGATTTTTGAATAGTGGCGGCCGAAAAGAAAGTTTGGAAAAAGTCATTTCGATTAGGGTTAAAAGACGGATCTCCGACTTCGAGTCGACTCCAGTAAAGCGTGAGTCGACTCGACCTCGAGTCGACTCCTAAATATACGCGAGTCGACTAGCCCATGAGTCGACTCGAACTCTGGCACATAACCAAAATCTCAGTTAATTCCGTACCAAAGAAGAGAGATATGGAAATCTTTAGAACTTAAGGAATGATTTGATGATCACAGACGTGAAATCCTATATCCAACATAAGCTAATCATCAAAATCAATAGATTAGAGAAGAGTATCATAGAAATGGATCATTCACTCCTAACCCTCTTCTAAGAATACAAAATCGATCTTCACTCAAGGGTTTTGTGAAGATATCAGCAAGTTGATCATCAATACAAATAAATTCAAGCATCACATCACCATTTAACACATGATCTCTTATGAAGTGATGTCTTATCTCAATATGTTTAGTTCTTGAGTGCAGAATTGGATTTTTAGTTAGATTTATGGCACTTGTATTATCACAATTTATGAGAATCTTATCTTGTTTAATGCCATAATATTCAAGTTGTTGCTTGATCCATAAAATTTGAGCATAACAACACCCGCCAGCAACATATTCGGCTTCCGCCGTAGATAGTGCAACCGAGTTTTGTTTCTTGCTAAACCATGAAATTAAGTTTTCTTCTAAAAATTGACATGACCCGCTGGTGCTTTTTCTATCAAGTTTACAACCAACGAAGTCAGAATTAGTGTGCCCTATTAAGTTTATGCTTGATTCTTTAGAGTACCATATGTTAGAAAACCCCGATCATGCCGCTGAAATTTAAAATATTCAGATGCAGCGGAAGAGGCATGCGCGGGATCAACCGTTCATCGCATGAACGTTATTCAAAAACCGTTCGTAGATAGATAAGGATTAAAAAACTTTTTGAACATTAGAAGATCAGATTTTCACCTTGTGCGGGTAGATGATCACCGCAAATCTGAGTTCGTGGTTTAGGAAGAGGGTTCGCTTGAAGCCGTTCAAGTGTCCGGCCTCTACGGGTATCCACACGAAGCAGAGATCCGATCAAAGCTCTCTAGTCTTCCTGGGGTGCTAGCTCCCTTGCAAAGACTTCTTTTGATGGCTGATTTCCTCTCTATCAATCAACCCTTGATTGTGCTTGAGAGGAGGAAGAAGAAGGATGAACTCAAGGAAGAAGAACACAGCCTTTCTTTTCCCTGCGTTGGAAGAAGGATTGGAGGAAGAAGAGTGCCGCCAAGCCTTCTTTCTTCTCTTCTTTGCTTGCGGATGAAACAAGGAGAGGGGAGAGGGTGATGACGGCTGAAGGAGAGGAGTTTCAAGCTTAGGGCGTCAGCCCCCTTGTATCCTCTTTAAAAACTATCTAGGGCTCCTACAATTTAGGAGCCCTAGACTATCTTCCTTAAGAGGAGGCGCCGACCCCCTTCTTCCTTCATGTCGCACCAACCAAGTGAAGAGGGGCTGATACCCCTCTTACTTGGTTAACCTAATCCTCTTCCAAAGAGGATTAGGTGCCCTTTTCATGGTTTAGTCCTAATCTAATTAGGATTAACCAAATCATGAATCAATCGGGTTCTATGCTATGCTAGTCCTAATCCAATTAGAACTTGAATGAACCATGACTCAATTGAACTCTTCAATCCTAATCCAATTAGGAGTCATGTTGATTCATTAGATTAATAATTAATTAGGACTTAAGGAATCCTAATCCAAATTAGGACATATTTAATTTTAGTCCTAATCCAATTAGGACTCTATTTGAATCCGAAGTCCTAATCCAATTAGGATTTCTAGGAATCCTATTCTAAGTAGGAATCCAAAGATGAATTCAAAATCCTAATCTAATTAGGATTGTAGGAATCCCACTCCAAGTAGGAATCCCAGTCCTACTCCAAATAGGATTCCCAGTCCTAATCCAATTAGAACTCTAGGAATCCTACTTCAAGTAGGATTTGTGATTTAAGTCCAATTAATCAATTCCGATTCCTTCTTCAACTTCTTATCAATCGAATTGATTACTCGTGATTCATAATCACTTTTCAACCATCGGATCGGTCAATACTTCTAGTGTGTGTGACCCCATAGGTTCTACTCTGACTGGTAGTGAGATATATTATGATCTCTATCATAATATCATTGAAAACTCCTTTCAATGGATTGGAACGATTCCAACTCTACTCATTAGGATTTATCGATCATCGAGATAATCCCTGTGAGTCCCACCATCCACCAGTGACACCTAGCAGCATGTAGTGGCTACCCAGTAGAATAGAATGATGAACCTCTAGGTGCAGTTATCATGTGATACAGTCCTACTATCGTAGATCCCTACAGGACGGAGGTCATGGACAACTCGTCAAACCCCATCGTCTGTCATATGTGAAGATTTATTCGACTTAAGTTCGAGAGTGAAAAACTCTCTCCACTGTGCATACTGCCCCGGCCGAGGTCTTACGAACTCAGTCTTATAAATCACATAGGATCTCTCCTTATCTATCAAGGTCGATAGATTCCTTATAGGTGGATACCCTATTCCTACAGTGAACTTACTGCAGCCAATCTACACTGCATGGACCCATATGGCTAGAGACCATGTATGTGTGCAGTCAAACTACAATAACCCCACTGTGAGTAGCCGAAGCACCGCAGGTCAAAGGACCAGTCACACTACTGCAACATCAAGCAAGTCACTGACGAGTGGATAGACATCCAAGTGACTTCTTGTATTGGTCACGCTCAGTACCCTTGTTCTTAACAAGCACCTGCACTATTACTTCAGTGTCGCCACACCGTGGACTCGAGTCTCGTCCATCCATAAGGAAAGTAATCTGTGCACTGATCTCATCGGATCGATCACCGTCCTCGTGACGATCCATCGATCAGGAGCGTTCAGAAATTAATCACTAATGATACATGGCTCAAATTCTCAACTCTTGAGAATATGCATCATCATCTTATTAATTTTTTGGACGATTCATAGACACAATAATAATATGAATGAAAAAGATGCCTTTCATTTATTCAATAATAATAAAGTCAAGTACAAATTATGTCCTAAAATTAATAATGTGTCAGCCAAAATTGGCTTCTAGGGCATACATCTAACAATCTCCCACTTGCACTAAAGCCAATCAGTCATATATCTTAGTCCCATCTTCTCAAGGTGGGCTTCAGTCTTTTGCTGACTTAGCTGTTTAGTGAACGGGTCTACTACGTTATCCGCGGAGTCTACTCTCTGCACTTTGACATACTTCTTCTCAACATAGTCGCATATGAGATGGAAGCGCCGCTCTATATGTTTGGACTTCTGATGAGACCTTGGCTCCTTAGCAAGAGCTATGGCGCCATTATTATCGCAGTAGAGTGTTATGGTATCTGATGACATTACATCCAATTCCGCAATAAATTTCTTGAATCAGAAGCCTTCCTTAGCAGCTTCAGAGGCGGCGATATATTCAGCTTCCATAGTAGAATCAGCAATGATCGGTTGTTTGGAACTTTTCCAATTTACCGTACCACCATTGCACAAGAACATATATTCAGATGTTGACTTCCTATCATCGACATCAGTCATGAAGTCTGAATCTGTGTATCCTTCTACCTTCAACTCTGATGATCCTCCAAAAACTAAGAATAAATCTTTAGTTCTTCTCAAGTGCTTAAGAATATTCTTCATAGCTGTCCAGTGTTCTTCACCTGGATTTGACTGATATCTGCTTGTGACACTCACAGCAAGAGCTATATCAGGTCGTGTACATAGCATGGCATACATGAGGCTCCCTATTGCCAATGCATAGGGAATCTTGCTCATGCGTTGAATCTCTTCAGATGTGTTGGGGCACATCTTCTTGGAGAGATGAATTTCATGCCTAAGGGGTAAAAGACCCCTTCTAGAGTTTTCCATGCTGAACCTTTTCAGCACTTCCTCTATATACATTTTCTGTGATAGGCCAAGCATCCTTTTAGATCTATCTCTATAGACCTTTATTCCCAAAATATAGGATGCTTCCCCAAGGTCTTTCATGGAGAATTCTTTTGACAACCAGACCTTGACCGAGATTAGTATGGGAATATCATTCCCTATTAGTAGGATGTCGTCTACGTACAGTACGAGAAATACGACAGCGCTCCCACTAAACTTTTTGTAAACACACGGTTCCTCTTTGTTTTTGATGAAATCAAACGTTTTGATTGCGTCATCGAAACGAGTGTTCCAACTCCGAGATGCTTGCTTTAGTCCATAGATGGACCTTTGCAGCTTGCAGACCTTGTGATCTCCATCACTGAAAGTGAAACTCAAAGGCTGTTCCATATAGATGTCTTCATCAAGATATCCATTCAGGAAAGCTGTTTTCACATCCATTTGCTAGATTTCATAATCATGAAATGCTGCAATGGCAAGTAATGTTCGGATGGATTTTAGCATGGCTACAGGTGAAAAGGTCTCCTGATAGTCAATGCCCTCGCGCTGACTATACCCTTTCGCCACAAGCTTTGTCTTATAGGTCTCTACCTCTCCATCCGAACCTGTCTTTCTTTTGTAGATCCATTTTCATCCAATAGGTACAATACCTTCTGGTGGATCTACTAAGGTCCAGACTTGGTTGGAATGCATGGAGTCTAACTCTGACTTCATAGCTTCCAACCATTTCTCGGAATCGATATCAGATATCGCCTCGTCATAGGTTTTGGGATCCTTCGTGTGATCCCTATCTCCCACTAGGAACATTTCCTCGGTATCCTCTTCTAGTATACCTAAGTATCTATCGGGAGGATGGGAGACCCTACTTGATCTGCGAGGTGGTTGAGGGACATCGTGTACTGGCTCTGTATTAATGGGTTCGATAGGATCCCTGACTCGTTGCTTTTCAGAGACTTTCTCTTCAAGCTCAATTTTCCTCCCACTGCCTCTATCAAGGATAAACTGGTTTTTCCAAGAAAATGGCATGACGGCTCACAAAGACATTGTGATCCTCTGAGACGTAAAAATTGTATCCTAATGACTCTTTAGGATATCCTATAAAACGAGCACTTATGGTCCTAGCCTCTAACTTGTCTGCCTGTAGTCTCTTGACGTGGGCCGGACATCCCCAAATCTTGGTTTCTTACCATGTCATATCTCATATGGTGCGGTAGGAATGGACTTTAGAGGGAACTCTATTCAACAAGTAAATAGCTGAAAATAGGGCATCTATCTAAAGAAACAAGGGTAAATCAGTGAAGCTCATCATGGACTGGACCATATCCAATAGGGTCCGATTCCTCCTCTCTGACACTCCATTGAGCTGAGGTGTACCAGGAGGAGTCCATTATGAAACTATACCATTCTCCTTGAGATAATCACGGAACTCTCCATTAAGGTATTCACTTCCTCGATCTGATCGAAGAACCTTAATGAGTTTTTGTGCTTATTTTTCTACTTCATATCTAAGCTTTTTGAACCTTTCAAAAGTTTCATATTTGTGTCTCATACACATATCCATACCGTGAGTAATCATCAGTAAAATGAAGTAAAAAATTACAACCCCTAGCCTGCACATCGAATGGGCCACACACATCAGTGTGTACTAGGATAAGTATTTCAGTGGACCTCCCTGTGTCCTACAAAGGATAATTTGGCCATTTTTCCTTGAAGGCAGAATTCACAAATCAAATATGACTCGAAAGTCAATGAGCCCAAAAGCTCATATTTCTCCAATTTGTTTATTCTGTCTTCTTCTATATGGCCAAGCCTGAGGTGCCATAAATACTTTAGATTTATCTCATTTTTGGATCTATTAGATCTTATGGTATTCACTGTTTGCTCAGATATATTCACAGATACATCCATATGTATGTGATAGAGACTATCAATTATAAAACCATGTTGAATCAATTTATTTTTAATTCTGTGTTAAATAAAATAGGTAACAGTCCCTAAGTATCCTGAGCATATCTGACATACCTTCTGAACGTCTGTCACCCTTCATGTTCTTTATGCTTCCCATGTATGTAAGACAGTTCCTCTTCCAATGGCCGTCCATGATGCAATGGAAACATTTTTTCTTGCAATTGGCCTTTTTCTTGGAACTTCCTAACTTGGTGTTTTCTTAGTCTTCTACTTCTTCGCAGGCTTCTTCTTCCAAATAGACTCTCTCTTGAAAGTAGAAACCAACTTGACAGTGAAAACGATGCCCCTTGAACTTCTTCAAGGTCCCTAAGTTAGTTACCAATTTATTTAATAATTCTATTTTAGTGCATACAACCTTGTTCATATGGTAGTTTACTATAAACTATTCATATGAAGCTGGAAGGGATTGTGGGATCAAATCCGTTTGCAATTCCTTGTGCATGGTCATGCCAAGCTTCTCAAGCTTCTCTAAGTCCTTTATCATGGTCAAACCATGATCATGGACAGACTGCCCATCGTGCATCTTGGCTTTGAAGAGCCTCTTGGACACTTCAAACCGAGCTGCGTGACTCTGATCACCATACAACTCTTGCAAGTGATTTAATATGTCCCTGGCAGTCTTCATGTTCTCATGCTGGCATTGTAATGCATTGGACATGGATGCCATTGTGCAGCACCTAACTTTATTGTCATTGTTCGTCCACTTAACAAGCGTCTTACGCTGATCAGTGATCGGACGGATTGGTAACATGGGGATTCCATGGTCTAGCATATACCCGAATTTCTCACAATTCAAAACTATTTTTGAAATTTGCTGAGCCAATCTTTATAATTGAGTTTGGTCAAACGGTTGTTATATAGGATATGAGTTAAGAGTCTAGAAGCTGACTTTATAATCCTCAGAGAGTAAAGATTCTAGTTAGACTTTTGTACTTGATCCTAATCTGTTCTAAGGTCTTTTAGAACAAATGTAACTCCCACTATTTTTTCGAATTCCTCACACTCCCCTGGTAGGAAAACGGAAATCCCACACGACTAGGGTTTCTAGTGGGTACTGCGGTCCCACCGATTTACATGCCGCCTCACCTAACAGTTATTGGTGACACATGAATGGATGAGTGTACAACTCTTGTACAATGCTTCTCAAGCATGTTGCAGTGCAACTTGGTCTCTAAGCCATGAAGACCTCACCTAACAGTTATTGGTCCCATTTCTTAGTTAAGTCAGACCCACCGTATAACCGTAGGAATAAAGTCGTCATTGGGTCCTCACCTAACAGTTATTGGTGTCCAACCCCACCTTTACCCTACAACATCTCATGTCTATAGAGAGGTCCAGCCCCCCGATGCAACTTGCCCACTGTGTCCAGCCGAGACAAATCAACATCAGAAAGACCTTAGCAGCTCTACTACAGTGGAAGACCTATTGACTTAATATTGGTTAATCAGGTCTTAGTGCTTGCAACTTGAGCTCTTCATAAGAGGTAATCGAACAATTGGCCAGGTAAGCAGGTGGGAGGCTCCCCTTACTCTGAGAGTAAGGTCCTAAATAAGTAACCACCTTTCATGCTTTCCTAGACACCAATTAGATCAATTAATCTAATATGACTTGCTCATGTCGGTTCACTCTCGACTTGATTGAGGAGGTTTTAATTTAGGTCTCAATTGGGTTTGCTACATCACATGTAAACCTATCTACCCGACTCTCATTCACATCACATGCAAACGGCACATTGCAGGCAGTTATAATCGCAGCAATAATTAAAGCTAAACTTTAAATGGGTGATGATCATGGATTCTAATTAGGTCGTATTACAAGCACATGCACGTCAGTCGATCAATTGGTCTTCAACTCTTGAATTGGTTCCAAGCCTCCTTGATTCGATCCTTGACCAACTCTTGATCCAATCGCCATCAACCGCTTAGACCCCTGTTCATCTCATGCCTTGTCTTCAACTTGATCGTTGACGTACATCACATCACAGAAATACAACCAGATGTAAAATAAAAATAATAATAAATTACATCTTCTTTTAGGAAGCATGTAGGCCTCTCAAAACATCAAATAAGATGCATGCAAGCATCTAAAAAATTACATGACATTACAGATCACACCGCAGGTCATTACATTTGATACCAAAAGGGTTTAAATCCTATGATCATCACCATATGCAGCAATTATAATTTTCAGATCTGAAAACTAACTGATTATCTCCTGACATAGGTTGCTGATCATGCTAATCATGATTCTAAACTTTGTAATCCCATTAACAATGCAATTAGAATCATCTTTTTATCACATAAAAATCAGCATGTAAAAATCAGCACCCTAGAAAAAATCTGCATGCAGAAAATTTTCAGCATGCATGATCATTCAATTTTCAGATCTATTAAGCCTATTAATAATTAATCCTTACCTTAATCTACGATGCCTAGGCTCTGATACCACTGTTAGAAAACCCCGATCATGCCGCTGAAATTTAAAATATTCAGATGCAGCGGAAGAGGCATGCGCGGGATCAACCGTTCATCGCATGAACATTATTCAAAAACCGTTCGTAGATAGATAAGGATTAAAAAACTTTTTGAACATTAGAAGATCAGATCTTCACCTTGTGCGGGTAGATTATCACCGCAAATCTGAGTTCGTGGTTTAGGAAGAGGGTTCGCTTGAAACCGTTCAAGTGTCCGGCCTCTACGGGTATCCACACGAAGCAGAGATCCGATCAAAGCTCTCTAGTCTTCCTGGGGTGCTAGCTCCCTTGCAAAGACTTCTTTTGATGGCTGATTTCCTCTCTATCAATCAACCCTTGATTGTGCTTGAGAGGAGGAAGAAGAAGGATGAACTCAAGAAAGAAGAACACAGCCTTTCTTTTCCCTGCTTTGGAAGAAGGATTGGAGGAAGAAGAGTGCCGCCAAGCCTTCTTTCTTCTCTTCTTTGCTTGCGGATGAAACAAGGAGAGGGGAGAGGGAGATGACGGCTGAAGGAGAGGAGTTTCAAGCTTAGGGCGTCAGCCCCCTTGTATCCTCTTTAAAAACTATCTAGGGCTCCTACAATTTAGGAGCCCTAGACTATCTTCCTTAAGAGGAGGCGCCGACCCCCTTCTTCCTTCATGTCGCACCAACCAAGTGAAGAGGGGCTGATACCCCTCTTACTTGGTTAACCTAATCCTCTTCCAAAGAGGATTAGGTGCCCTTTTCATGGTTTAGTCCTAATCTAATTAGGATTAACCAAATCATGAATCAATCGGGTTCTATGCTATGCTAGTCCTAATCCAATTAGAACTTGAATGAACCATGACTCAATTGAACTCTTCAATCCTAATCCAATTAGGAGTCATGTTGATTCATTAGATAATAATTAATTAGGACTTAAGGAATCCTAATCCAAATTAGGACATATTTAATTTTAGTCCTAATCCAATTAGGACTCTATTTGAATCCGAAGTCCTAATCCAATTAGGATTTCTAGGAATCCTATTCTAAGTAGGAATCCAAAGATGAATTCAAAATCCTAATCTAATTAGGATTGTAGGAATCCCACTCCAAGTAGGAATCCCAGTCCTACTCCAAATAGGATTCCCAGTCCTAATCCAATTAGAACTCTAGGAATCCTACTTCAAGTAGGATTTGTGATTTAAGTCCAATTAATCAATTCCGATTCCTTCTTCAACTTCTTATCAATCGAATTGATTACTCGTGATTCATAATCACTTTTCAACCATCGGATCGGTCAATACTTCTAGTGTGTGTGACCCCATAGGTTCTACTCTGACTGGTAGTGAGATATATTATGATCTCTATCATAATATCATTGAAAACTCCTTTCAATGGATTGGAACGATTCCAACTCTACTCATTAGGATTTATCGATCATCGAGATAATCCCTGTGAGTCCCACCATCCACCAGTGACACCTAGCAGCATGTAGTGGCTACCCAGTAGAATAGAATGATGAACCTCTAGGTGCAGTTATCATGTGATACAGTCCTACTATCATGGATCCTACAGGACGGAGGTCATGGACAACTCGTCAAACCCCATCGTCTGGCATATGTGAAGATTTATTCGACTTAAGTTCGAGAGTGAAAAACTCTTTCTCCACTGTGCATACTGCCCCGGCCGAGGTCTTACGAACTCAGTCTTATAAATCACATAGGATCTCTCCTTATCTATCAAGGTCGATAGATTCCTTATAGGTGCATACCCTATTCCTACAATGAATTTACTGCAGCCAATCTACACTGCATGGACCCATATGGCTAGAGACCATGTATGTGTGCAGTCAAACTACAATAACCTCACTGTGAGTAGCCGAAGCACCGCAGGTCAAAGGACCAGTCACACTACTGCAACATCAAGCAAGTCACTGACGAGTGGATAGACATCCAAGTGACTTCTTGTATTGGTCACGCTCAGTACCCTTGTTCTTAACAAGCACCTGCACTATTACTTCAGTGTCGCCACACCATGGACTCGAGTCTCGTCCATCCATAAGGAAAGTAATCTGTGCACTGATCTCATCGGATCGATCACCGTCCTCGTGATGATCCATCGATCAGGAGCGTTCAGAAATTAATCACTAATGATACATGGCTCAAATTCTCAACTCTTGAGAATATGCATCATCATCTTATTAATTCCTTGGACAATTCATAGACACAATAATAATATGAATGAAAAAGATGCCTTTCATTTATTTAATAATAATAAAGTCAAGTACAAATTATGTCCTAAAATTAATAATGTGTCAGCCAAAATTGGCTTCTAGGGCATACATCTAACACCATAAACCTATATCTTTTGTTCCTATTAGATATTTAAAATTCTCTTAACTGCGGTTAGGTGTGATTCCTTAGGATTAGATTGATACCTAGCACACATGCATACACTAAACATGATATCAGGTCTACTTGCTGTAAGATATAATAATGATCCGATCATACCTCTATACAGCTTTTGATCTACTGACTTACCTGATTCATCTTTGTCTAGTTTGCATGATGAGCTCATGGAAGTGCCAATTGACTTGTTTCCATCTATATCAAATTTCTTATAATTTCTTTGATGTACTTAGCTTGATTAATGAAAATTCCTTCCTTAGATTGTTTGATTTGAAGTCCGAGAAAGTAGTTCAATTCTCCCATCATGCTCATCTCAAATTCACTCTGTATTAATTCAGTAAATTCTTCGCAAAGACGATTGTTAGTAGCACCGAAAATAATATTATCTACATAAATCTGTACTACTAACATCTCTTTGTTTTTCTTTTTCAAAAACAGGGTTTTGTCTACATTTCCTCTAGAAAATTCATGGTCTAATAGAAATTTGCTAAGTCTTTAATACCATGCTCTAGGGGCTTGTTTTAGACCATAAAGTGTTTTATTTAATTTGTAAACATGGTTGAGGTATTGATGATTTTCAAAACCAGGAGGTTGTTCTACATAAACCTCCTCATTAAAATATCCATTCAAGAAAGCATTTTTTACATCCATTTGAAATAATTTAAAATTTTTAAAACCTGCAAATGCTAGTAACAATCTAATTGCCTCAAGTCTAGCCACAGGAGCAAAGGTCTCATCAAAGTCTATACCTTCTTGATTATAGCCCTTTGCTACTAGTCTAGCCTTGTTCCTAATCACAACTCCATTTTCATCAAGTTTATTTTTGTATACCCATTTAGTTCCAATTATTGAGTATTCAGAGGGTCTTTCAACTAAGTCCATACTTTGTTTCTTGTAAATTGGTTAAGTTCCTCTTGCATAACATTTATCCAATTTACGTCACTTTCAGCTTCTTCAATATTTTTAGGTTCTAAATGTGAAACAAATGCAAGATGATTATTTAAGTTTCTAAGAGAGGCTCTAGTTCTAACAGGTTGAGATGGATCATCTATCTTTGTTTTTA
This sequence comes from Phoenix dactylifera, assembly GCF_009389715.1. Classification (NCBI taxonomy): domain Eukaryota; kingdom Viridiplantae; phylum Streptophyta; class Magnoliopsida; order Arecales; family Arecaceae; genus Phoenix; species Phoenix dactylifera. The sequence goes on along the minus strand of NW_024067895.1, from coordinate 220,725 downwards.
AGGTTTATTATCCTATATTCATCCATTAGTTCATTAAAGGCATCATACAACTCTTCAAAAGTAAAATCTAAATGAGTTTCATACATTACCTCTTTTTCGTTTGCCATAAGGCAGAAATTAGCTTTCTCCTCTTATTCTTCTTTCGATGATGATGATGACTTATCAGAGTCAGTCTATGTGGTGTAAGAGCTTTCTTTTTTTTGTACTTGTTGCTCTTCCTCAGTAAGGGACAGTCGGCTCTGAAATGATCCGGCTTCTTACATTCATAGCATCCGATTTTCTCACTTTTCCTTTTCTTACCTTTATCCTTGTTGAAGGAACTCGAGGGAACTCTCCTTTTATGGAAGGGCTTCTTCCGATTGATGAATCTTCTGAATTTTCGCACAAAGAAAGCCTCTTCTTCATCTTCCTCATTGTCTTCTTCTCACTGCTGCTACTACAAGAAACATCCTTGTTAGAAGAAGTAGACTTGAGGGCAATTACCTTTTTCTTATGGGAGGATTCTTCTTCACTTTGTTGTTTCATTATGAGCTTATGCGTCATTAGAGATCCAAGAAGCTCCTCGAGTGGCAGCTTGTTTAAGTCTTTTGCTTCTTGGATTGCCGTGACCTTAGCTTCCCATGACCTTGGTAAAGAGCGAAGAATTTTTCTGACAAGATCACTGTTAGTATAACTTTTGCCAAGGTTTTTTAAGCCGTTGACAATATCAGTAAATCTTGTGAACATGCAAGAAATGGTTTCATTAGACTCCATTTTAAATAGTTCTCTCAAAATATCATCTCTCAGAGCTCTAAGCTGCTCACCACTAAGCCTAACCTCAAGGGGCTGCTGAGATGGTGGCACTGTGGATGAAGGCCCAATAGTGGATGAAGGGCCAGCAGTGGATGGGAAGGTGGAGGGATCTACGGAGGTATCCGGTTTATATTCATAAGTGGGAGAGTGAGGAGCAGTGGGGTCAGATGGTATGATAGAAGAAGTTTTTCTAACCCAAGTACCCTCAACCTTATGGAAACCCATTCGGTGGAGAGTCCCCTCGCCCATATGGTCAGTGTAGCGAAGTGAACGAGAGGGTTCCCCCTCAGGAATAGGGACCTCTAATTCCTAAAGATCAGGGTGAAGAGCATGCCATATGAAAGACTCAATCTTGGATTTTCTAGGGGATCACAGATATGACTATAAATGAGTCTAGAAAAGTTGAGAGGGACGTCATGTAGGATGTTGAACATGATAGCTAGGTCTCTCTCAGAAATAAAGTCAAACCTACCCATTTTAGGAAGGAGGGTGCGAGAAATAATACTCAGTAGGAGGCGCATCTTAGCGGAGAGCTGATTTGCGAAGACCTCCTCAATGGGGGACTGGGGTGCTCTCCCTAGAATGGTCGTAAGGGCCTCAAATCTATCGGAGGGGTGAGTGGGAGTTATACCCTCACGAGAGAAGTGGAGGACTTGTGCAATGAAGTCCTCCGAGATGGAAATAGGGACATTGGCTACCCTTCCTTGAATACCGCCGCCACCCCATGTGACGGTGCCATAGAATTTTCGGACTAACCCAGGATATGTGGGAAGATCAAGGGAACAAAAGTAATCTAGACCTTGAGCCCTAAGATGATGCCCTCACGTGAACCCTTCTCGAGAGAGGAAGTCAAAATCGATTTTCCTTCCGGTAGAGACAACTCTCCCGGCGTACGAGCGCGAGGGAACCGACCGAGGCGGGGAGGAAACCGAAGGAGGTGGTCTCACAGGTTCATTCCTCACCTTGGATCGTCTCTTAGTGCCGCTCGCAACAAGAGGCCTCTTCCGGCGAGATACAATGGCTTTCCTAAGCATCCCGACCTACTAAAGGAAGGAGAGATGTGAAATGGGAGGAAAATTGGAGAAAAAATGAAGGGAGGAGGTGGAGACGACCGTGGGAGACGACTCAAGGGTTTTGGAACAGTGGCGGCCGAAAATAAAGATATGAAAAAAGTCATTTCGTTTAGGGTTAAAAATCGGATTTCCGACTTCGAGTCGACTCCTGAAAATTCGCGAGTCAACTCTCAGAATCATCCGAGTCGACTCGAACTCTATCACATAACCAAAATCTCAGTTAGTACTGTGCCAAAAGAGAGAGATATGATAATCTTTAAAGCTTAAGGAATGATTTGATGATAATAGACGTGGAATACTATATCAAACGTAAATTAATGATCAAAATCAATGAATGAGAGAAAAGAATCAAAGAAATGGATCAATCACTCTTAACCCTCTTCTAAGAGTACAAAATCGATCTTCACTTAAGATTTTTGTAAAGATATCAGCAAGTTGATCATCAGTACAAACAAATTCAAGCATCACATCACCATTTAATACATGATCTCTTATGAAGTGATGTCTTATCTCAATGTATTTAGTTCTTGAGTGCTGAATTGGATTTTTAGTTAGATTTATGGCATTTGTATTATCACAGTTTATGAAAATCTTATCTTGCTTAATGCCATAATCTTCAAGTTGTTGCTTGATCCACAAAATTTGAGTACAACAACTCTCGGCAGCAACATATTCGGCCTCCGCCGTAGATAGTGCAACCGAGTTTTGTTTCTTGCTAAACCATGAGATTAAGTTCTCTCTATTGTCCGATTCCTATTTACCTAAAAATATGCTAAACAGATCATTGTTAGAACCGACAAATAAAGTTTAAATTAATTTTACTCTTACCTGTTCTACTCGAAGAAAAGTGGTTGTAAGAGGTCGATCCACAGGGAGTCGACTGGAGTTGCATAAAAATCAAAACGTTCACTCGGATTCGAAATCAATTTTTGAATAACAAAAGAAAAACATTACTTTCGGGGATCTTTGAAAGATTCTCTGGGCTACCAGAGATTGTTTTCTACTTGAAATTGACAAAAAGACAGGTATTTAAATTTGAAAGGCATTTATATATTGAACTAATCAAAGAAAAGCTTTGGCATAAAATGGATGAAAACTAAGAAGATTGGAGCCTGGAACATAAATTGCATAAAAGAAGAATTAAATATATTGCATAAAAAAAATTAAAAGATTGCAGAAAAAAATAGAAATTAACTTGAACCTAGAACAAAGATTGCATGAAAGAAAATTGATTGATTTCATAAAAAGAAATGATTACAAAAATAAAAAGGAAGATTGGAAGCCTAATGCTTCTTTTCTTCTGCAAAGAAAGCAAGAAATAACATTAAACTCCCTCATCTTTTCTTCTACAAATAACAAGAAAATAAGAAAAGAAAAGAAAGCATGGCTCCCCCTCGGTGGAACTCTCAAAATAAAATATATTTTCTTTTTCTTCCTTCTTCTCGAAAAACAGAGCTCCCCTGTTTTCCCTGTTCTTTGGCCCAAACCCCAACCGAGCTCTCCCCTCCCCCTTCCCGATGGCTCCCTTATATAGATCCCCAGCAAGCGTGGATGGCTGGATTATAGGCGGAAGGAGAGGGCGGACGCGGTGGAGGCTGGGATGCTGCTTGGTTCACGGGATTGCTGGGCGGATTGCGGAGGAGGGGGTCAATGATCCGTGGAGCTTGGACGCGGCGTCGGAGGCTGGGATTCCGGCTGGGATCGGAGGACGTGGATCCGTGGGGACCGTTGCTCCTCCTCTGACGAGGAAGAGGTGGATGCAGAGGCGGGATGAGATGCGGCTTGCTTGATTTGGGAGGCTTGGAAGAGTGGCTGGCTGCTGGATGGACGGGAGGATGCCGTGGGATCGCTTGAGGAGCCGATCATGGCTTGATGGGCGCGGGATCGCTGGAGGAGGCGGTCACGGCTTGGATCCGGGTGCTAGGACGTTCACCGCGTGAAGAACGCGGGCTGCTGGGCGCGGAAGAGGAAGACGGACGCGTGATGCAGGCTGGGATTGATCACGGATGGAAGGAGCTGGGGACGTGGACTTCCTTCTTTAGCCACAGGATGACGATGGAATGGCATCGCTCGGGATCGCTGTGGCGGACGCGTGGGATCATTCCTTCTCCCCTGTTTTCGCACGGATGAAGCTGGAGATTGCAGTTGGGGGAGATAGGTTGATATGGAAGGATGTGGATGCTGAATTGCTGATCCATGGAAAGTAGGATATACGGGTGTATGGACTGCACGTGGGAAGACTCCAGAATGTTGTGATGAACTCATTCAAATGGACGCACGGGATGCTGGATCAGGGATGCTTCGTGGAAGATAGACGGCTTGGCTTGGGAAGGGATCCTTCTGAAGTCAATTTGTACTCAATGTGCATTTTATCTCTAATTTACGATAATCTGTGTCAAACCCAAATATAATATTAATCCAGTGAATTTATCATTATATGTGAGCAGTAACACTAATTTAGGCAGCGTGTAGATCGCACTTTTGTGCTCTCCTCACTCTTCTAAGAATTGACATGACCTGCTGGTGCTTTTTCTATCAAGTTTACAACCAGCAAAGTCAGAATCAGTGTGCCCTATTAAATCTATACTTGATTCTTTAGAGTACCATAATCCTATATCTTTTGTTCCTATTAGATACTTAAAATTTTTTTTAACTGCAATTAGGTGTGTTTCCTTAGGATTAGATTGATATCTAGCACACATGCATACACTAAACATGATATCAGGTCTACTTACTGTAAGATATAATAATGATCTGATCATACCTTTATACAGCTTTTGATCTACTGACTTACCTAATTCATCTTTGTCTAGTTTGCATGATGAGCTTATGGGGGCGCCAATTGACTTGTTTCCATCTATATCAAATTTCTTTAGCATTTTCTTGATGTATTTAGCTTGATTGATGAAAATTATTTTCTTAAATTGTTTGATTTGAAGTCCGAGAAAGTAGTTCAACTCTCCCATCATGCTCATCTCAAATTCACTCTGCATTAATTCAGCAAACTCTTTGCAAAGACGATTGTTAGTAGCACCAAAAATAATATCATCTACATAAATCTGCATTATTAACATATCTTTGTTTTTCTTTTTCAAAAATAAGGTTGTATCAATATTTCCTCTAGAAAATTCATGATCCAATAGAAATTTGCTAAATCTTTCATACCATGCTCTAGGAGCTTGTTTTAGACCATAAAGTGTTGTATTTAATTTGTAAATATGGTTAGGGTATTGATGATTTTCAAAACCAGGAGTTTGTTCTACATAAACCTCCTCATTAATATACCCATTTAAGAAAGCACTCTTTACATCCATTTGAAATAATTTGAAATCTTTAAAACATGCAAATGCTAGTAGCAGTATAATTGCTTCGAGTCTAGCCACAGAAGCAAAGGTCTCATCAAAATCTATACCTTCTTCTTGATTATAGCCCTTTGCTACTAGTATAGCCTTATTCCTAACCACAACTCCATTTTCATCAAGCTTATTTTTGTACACCCATTTAGTTCCAATTATTAAGTATTCGGAGGGTCTTTGAACTAAGTTTCATACATTGTTTCTTATAAATTGGTTAAGTTCCTCTTGCATAGCGTTTATTCAATTTACATCATTTTCAGCTTTTTCAATGTTTTTAGGTTCTAAATGTGATACAAATGTAAGATGATTATTTAAGTTCCTAAGAGAGGCTCTAGTTTTAACAGGTTGAGATAGATCATCTAAGATTAACTTTTTAGGATGACCGTAAGCATACCTCCAAACCTTTGTAAGCCCATGATTAGCAATTACCTCTTGGCTTGTTGAAGTCTCTTCAATTTGCTTCGGTTCATCCTCTTGTAAGGTCATGTCATCTATCTTTTCTTCAAGTATCCCTGCATCATCATCAAAAGTTACTTCTTTGCTAGAGGAAGCATCATTAGTCTCATCAAAAATAACATGAATAGATTCTTCAACAACAAGAGTTCTTTTGTTGAAGACTCTATATGCCTTACTTGATGTAGAGTATCCCAAAAAGATACCTTAATCAGATTTGGAATCAAATTTGCCTAAATTATCTTTACCATTATTATGAATGAAACACCTACAACTAAAAACATGAAAGTAGTTTACTTTGGGTTTTCTATCTCTCCAAAGTTCATAAAGTGTTTTCTTTATAATTAGTCTAAACAAAACTTTATTTAGAATATAACATGATGTGTTAATAGTTTCAGCCCAAAAGTACTTTGGAAGATTATTTTCGCACAAATGGTCCTAGCCATCTCTTCTAGAGTTCTATTCTTTCTTTCTACCACTTCATTTTGTTGTGGAGTCCTAGGTGCAGAAAAATTATGAGTTATGCCCTTTTTACTACAAAATTTTTTAAAGAGATGATTTTCAAATTCTGTTCCATGATCACTCCTAATAACTATAACTGAAGTATTTTTTACATTAGTTACTTCCTTATATAATTTCTTAAATGCTGAAAATGCTTCATCTTTATGAGCCAAAAATATGACCATGTGTATCTAGAAAAATCATTTTAATCTTAAGACCATACTTCTTTCCACCAAGGCTTGTGGTCCTAGTTGGTCCAAAGAGGTCCATGTGAAGTAGCTCAAGGGGTCTAGTAGTAGAAACACAGTTATAGACTTAAAAGAGCTTCTACATTGTTTGTCAAATTGACATGCTCTACAAATTTTATTTTTTTTCAAATTTCAGCTTTGGCAAACCAATCACAGAATCTCTTTTAATTAATTTAGACAGTGTATCTATGCTTGCATAACCTAATTTACGATGCCATAACCAACTTTTCTCATTTAGCTTAGTATCATCAGCTACTAAGCAGCGACTGTTAGATCATCAAAATCTACTACATACACATTGCCATATCTTAGTCTTTTGAAAACTAGGCTATTGTCAATTGAATTGGTTATGATGCATGAAGATGACTTAAACAAAATATTAAAATCTCTATCACATAATTGACTAATACTAAGTAAATTATGCTTGAGACCATCTACAAACCGAACATTATCAACAAGGGTTGAAGGTGTGATTTGTATTTTACCGATACCAGTGATGTGACCTTGGTTATTGTCTCCAAAAGTCACTACACCTCCTTTCTTAGATTCTAGGATGAAGAATTACTCCTTGTCACCCATCATGTGTCTTGAGCAGCCACTATCCAAGTACCAACAGTGTTTATTGAGCTTGACGGCAAGATACTCCGATACACAAAGAAATCAAACAGTCTTAGGTACCCAAGTTTTCTTGGATTCTTCTAGGTTAGCTATGTTAGTTTATTTTGGAACCCAAACCTTTTTAATCTTTCTTTTAGCTTCTGTTTTTCTATAGTTGCATACATTAGCTTTATGTCCTATTATATAACAACAAAAACAGATTACATCTTTAGCTTTACTTTCACCGACTTTTATAAAGAAGTTTTTAAGAAATTTCTTTTTGTTCTTAGGCTTATACCCTAACCCGGTTCTATTAAACACAGCTCTTTGACAATTAAGAATCATTTCTAGTTTTTCAGAGCTATAGGTAAACTTCTCAACAATAGGTTTATATTTTTCAAATTTTTTAGTTAATTTTAAGTTTTTTTCATTCAATGATTTAACGTTATTAATTAAATTATCTTTTAAAGTATGATTACTATTTTTAAGTTCAGAATTTTTTTAGTTAATCTTTCTTTATCTTTAGTTAAAGTATCAGTTTTTTGAATTAGCAATTGGTTGCTTGTTTTAAGTTCTAAATTTTCTTTGATAATAGAATCCTTATCCTTAATCAATTTATCAGTTTTATGAATGTAAGATTGATTAGTTAGCTTCAATTCTTTATTTTTAAAGGTTATTGTCCTATACTCCTCCATTAGTTTATTAAAGGCATCATACAATTCTTCAAAGGTAAAATCTAAATGATTTTCAATACTTACGTCATCCTCGTTGGCTATAAGACATATGTTGGCCTTCTCTTCTTGTTCTTCTTCTAATGATGAGTTGTCGGATTCTGTCCAAGTAGTGAAGAAGGTTTTCTTCTTGAATCTGCCCCTATTTTTCAATATGGGGCAGTCGGCTCTGAAATGACCCGGCTTCTTGCACTCATAGCACTCGATTTCCTCACTTTCCTTCTCCTTACCCTTTTCCTTGTGGAAGGAGCTTGAAGGGAACCTTTTCTTGTGGAAGGTTTTCTTTCTATTGATGAATTTCCTAAAATTCCTCACAAGAATTGCCTCTTTTTTATCCTCCTCATTGTCCTCTTCTTCACTACTACTACTGCAAGAAAGATCTTTGTTAGAAGAAGTAGACTTGAGGGCAATTATCTTTTTCTTATGGGAGGATTCTTTTTCGCTGTGTTGTTTCATCGTGAGCTCATGTGTCATTAGAGATCCAAGAAACTCCTCAAGTAGCAGCGTGTTCAAGTCTTTTGCTTCTTATATTACCGTGACCTTAGCTTCCCATGACCTTGGTAGACATCGAAGAATCTTTCTGACAAGTTCACTGTTAGTATAACTTTTGCCAAGGCTTTTTAGGCCGTTGACAATATCAGTAAATCTGGTGAATATGCAAGTAATAGTTTCATTAGATTTCATTTTAAATAGCTTATATTTATGAACTAGCATGTTGATTTTAGTTTCTTTGACTTGATTTGTACCCTCGTGGGTCACTTCAAGTCTATCCCATATCTCTTTTGCAGAAATACAAGTAGAGATTCTATTGAATTTATTTGGGTCTAAGGCACAATATAGTACGTTCATTGTCTTAGCATTAAGTTGTACTATTCTTATATCAAATTCATCCCAATCTTTTTCAAGCTTAGGAATGGACACATTATCTACCGTATGTGTTGAAATGTGTGGTCTATTTACTATGATACTCCATACATCATAGTCTTGGGCTTGGATGAAGATTCTCATCCTAACCTTCCAATAGGTATAATTTGTACCATTGAAAAATGATGGCCTATTGGTGGATTGCCCTTCACTAAGGGACGATCCAAATGGGGTTGTCATCTTAATCTTTTACTGTTTTTAAAGATTGGAACACCAATCGATATGAGAGCACCTGCTCTGGTACCACTTGTTTTCCAAGGAGACAACTCAAGAGAGGGATGAATTGGGTTTTAATTAAATATTGACCAATTAAAAATAAGTTGAGTGACTAACTAAATCTATTGCAAGTGAATTAGTTAGATCACTAGATGCAATGAGTGAAGAGAGAGAAAGAGATAACAACCAATACAAACACAGAAATGTTTATAGTGGTTCGGAGCCAACTTTTGCTCCTACGTCCACTTTCCAAGCTGCACTTGGGAGTTCACTATAATCTCTAGGATTATAGCCGGTTGTTTTGCAAACTTACAACCTAACTTGTTGTTTTCGAGGTCACAATGAACTCGGTCGGTTTTGATAGGCTCACCGATTAGAGCCACTCGATTGTTTTTTCGGGTTTACAATCAAACCCAGTTGGTTTTTCCTAGTTCACCAACCACAACCTTACACCGTTGGTTATATCTTTGGCTCACCAATAAACCTTACAACCCTTGATTTAATTCCCTGATTGAATCAAGTATGCAAAATAAGAGTTTAAAGTTCATAAGAAGAAGCTTCTAAAAAAGCAAATATGAAACAATATAAGCAAGGTTGAGTTAGAAGCCCTCAAACAGATTTGAGATGAGGAAGTGGGGCTCTCGATTTCTGAGTCTCCTCTTGAATGAGCCGAAGGATGGAGAACAATAGGTAGAACCTTGAATGCGAAGGAAGCTTGTTGGGTTTGAGTTGAATGCACTTCTTCCTTCTTTTGCTTGGATTCACTCTTCGGAAGCTCTTGGTGGTTGAAAACCTTTAATGCTCAAAAGGAATAACTCTCTTGTTGTCTACTACTGTTCACTCTAGCTATTTAAGTGATTTCCTTCGAAAAATAGCCATTAGAGAGTGATTTGGAGCCGTTCTGATCCGTCTGCACAATCTGACAATATATCCGTTGGGATCGGAGTCGACTCATGCGATCTGGAGTCGACTCATCTGTTACTGGAGTCGACTCGCGCCTTATTGGAGACGACTCCTCCACTATTTCAGATTTGAATTAAAGTGCATGCCTCGTCCTGGGGTCGACTCGGACCAAACTGGAGTCGACTCACCAACAGCTGGAGACGACTCGGGCACTTAGGGGTTGGCTCGTTCTCAGGGTTCCAGAAATCCAACTTGCTGTTTTCTTCCTCGAGTCGACTCGGGTTTACTTGGAGTCGACTCGGCTGACTTGAGAGGCGACTCGAAATCTTCGGAAGACGTCTCATTCTCAGAGATCGAAAAATTGATTCTCTGTCTTTTGAACTATTCTGCCTCGGAGTTAACTCGGGCCTTGTTGGAGTCGACTCGGCTAACTTGGAGGTCGACTCTGAAGCACTTGGACTCGACTCGTTCACAGAGTCTCCGAAACTGGGTCTCTGCCTTTTAGACTGCTTTCCTCTGGGAGTCAACTCATACAAACTGGGAGTCGACTTAGCTGATATGGGAGATGACTCGAAATCTTCGCGAGTCGGCTCGCTGACAGGGTCTCAAAAACTAACATTCTGCCTTTTTGTCAGCTTTGCCATGGAGTTGACTCGAGACCATCTGGAGTCGACTCGCCAAGTATCGGAGTCGACTCGCAACCTTTTGGAGTCGACTCGTTAATAGGGTCCAAAATTCATCGTTCTGTCTTTCTGTTTATTCTCAGTCGAAGTCGACTCGAAGAGTTCCGGAGTCGACTCGAGCTTGTGCTAGAAACTCCAAGTGTGCAGGAGTCGACTAGTGATGCAGACTTTGGTTCAAATAGAGTTCAATACTTAACCAAAATACTCTGAACCAAAGCTCAGGGCACTTAGATAGAATTTAATAAAGATTTTTCTGAAACACTAGATTGAATTCATTAGAACAACATAAGACATACTCAAATGCTTTGAGCTCATCAAAATCAATTAGGAATTTAATCAATCACTCCACAGTGCCCAATGATGTAGCAATATCTTCTGCTTTACTATTTGATTGGCAACTTTGAATTTAATTCTTATTTTTTCCTGAGATTATTGATAGAGTTTGCACTTGCTTGAATGAATCCAAGTCTTCTGATGAGAGCACAAAAGTCCAATCGTCATACCATCTTAATTAGTATTATAGCTAATCATTAATAATAAAATTAACTAATTAACATTGTATTTGTGCTTGAGTGTAAGTAATCCAAGAAACCAATTAACATTGGGTTTGAGCCCAATGCCCGGCAGCCTGAGCTCAAGTCAAGCCAGCATCTTCACGTGATGGAGCTCAGCCCGCGATGCAGCCAGCTTTCCAGAATCACCTTCCATCCACGCACTCGTTCCATGCATGTGGCTTCTAGATGCAACATCCCAAGCCATCCGTGAGGAGTTTTTCCAACACAACGGATCCCTTCATCCCGTCTCAGCACCAACTTGATCGTGCCAGCCGCATGCCAGCTTCCATGCCAGGCCGTCCGCGTCTTCAGCGCAATCCACCCGTTCGCCTCTTCCGCGTCAAAGCAGGCTCATTTCCTTCTCCGTTTCAACATCCTAACCATCCGCATCTCCTCCCTTTCCGAGTGATCTCCGCATCCTTGGCCCCACGATGCAACCGGATCTCTTTCGTCATCAACGTTCTTCAGCCTTCAATCCCAACGTGTTCCCAGAATTTTCCAATGTCCGAGCCGCATCAAAATCCTAGCTTCCTTCCCCGTCGCGTGAGCCCAAGCATTCAAGTCCAGCCGGTCCGTGCGATCACGGGAGACCCCAGCTCCATTCCAGACCAGCTCCAGCGCCCGGATCCATGTTCTCCTCTTCCAAAGCTTCCAGATTTCCTTTGTTTCTTGCCATCAAGGAGCCACCTCACAGCTGCCATTCCGGATTTCACGCAAGTGAAGATCCCCAGCATCAATCCGCCTATCTCAACCTCCCATCTCATCTTCTTCCGTCCGCACGTCAACCTCCCAAAATCCCGGCGGCCACCATCCGGATTTCGTGCCCGTCCGCCCTCTCCTTCCTCGCGTCTACCCTCTTCACGCTCCCAGCTGTGATGCAAGACGTGATCCAGCCATTTCCTTCCGTCCGTGTTTCAGCATCCTCCATGATCGGCTGCCCGTAATTCTTCCCCCAGATCCATGACACATCCGGATCAAATCCCAGTTTCCTGCGATCCAGCCCCCACCACATCCGTGATCAATTTCCTTCCTGAATCCACGCCAGCCTCCTCCGCATCCAAGCACCCATGGTGCTCTTCATCCGGATCCACCTCACGAGATTCCACGCCCGTTTCTCCTCCTCTCCATGCGCAATCATGGGCTTCAAGGCACGGGCGATCTATAAGAAGGGGAGAACGAGAGGAGGAGAAAGGGAGCTCTTGGTTGGGGCTAAGATACAGAGGAGGTGGGCGGCTAGTTCAATAGAAAAAAATAAGGGAACCTCTGTTTTCCGAGAAAAAGGAAATAAAGAAAAAAAAGAGTATTTTATTTTATTTGTTTTGGGAGTTCCACCGAGGGGGAGCCATGCTATATTTTCTTTTCTTATTTTCTTGTATTTTGCAGAAGAAAAGAAGAGGGAGTTTCTTGTTATTTCTTACTTTCTTTGTAGAAGAAAAGAAGCATAAGCTTCCAATCTTCCTTTTTATTTTTGTAATTAGTTTTCTTTTTATGAAATCAAGCAATTTTCTTTCATGCAATCCATGTTCTAGGTTCAGTTTAATTTTCACTTTTTATGCAATCTTTTAATTTTCTTTTATGCAATTTATGTTCCACGCTTCAATCTTCTTAGTTTCATCTATTTTAATTTATGCCAAAGCTCTTCTTTGATTAATTAAATATATAAATATTTTTCGAATCTAAGTACCTGTCTTTTAGTTAATTTCAATTAGAAAACATTCTCTGGTAGACCAGAGAATAATTCAACATCCCCGACGTAATGCTTTGCTTTTGTTATTCAAAAATCGATTTTGAATCCGAGTGAATGTTTTAATTTTTATGCAACTCCAATCGCCTCTCTGTGGATCGATCTCTTACGACCACTATTCTTCGAGAAGAAAAGGTAAGAGTATAATTAAATTAAATTTTGTTTGTCGGTTCTAACAACAATCTGTTTAGCGTATTTTTAGGTAAACAAAAATCGGACAACAAAATTTTGGCACCGTTGCTGGGGATCGAAATTTGAAATTTTATTATTTTTAGTTAATAATTTCGTAGTTATTAAATTTTGAAATTTGAAATTTGAAATTTAAATTTTAAAATAATTTTTTAAAAAAAATCAAAAAAATAAAAATTTTAATTTTTTTTTAAAATTCTAAAATTTAAAAATTTAAATTCAAAATTTGAATTCTGAAATTCGAAATTTGAAATTTTCAAAAAAAATGCTAGTAATTGATAGGGCTCAATCCCCCGAGGTTATCATACCTCTATTGGGGCTCCTCACGGAGTAATCTCCAGAGCTTATTCAACGAGCATTCGGAGATTGACTGACGCATAAGGATTAATTTTTAGTTTACATTCAAGTTATTCCTATTTAAAAATTTAAATTAAAAAAATATAAAATTAAAAATAAAAAAAAATAAATTTTTTTTTGCTTGCTCATTTAATCAGTACAACCTAATGACATTCCATAAACTTTAAAAAAATTTATTGAATATTTGCTGCATTTAGTATTAAGCATTTGCATAAAATAATTTAAGGGCAAAACCCATTAAAAAGATAAGGTTGGAAAGTCATTACCTATCCTTAGCCCAAAAATCACCACCTTGCATATATATCCTAAACTAAATTAAATTAAAATCAATTAGATGTTGGTCTTAGGGTTTTCGAGCTCAATTAGGCTCTTGGAAAGAAGTGGCTGAAAGCCACTCTAGTGAGAATTTAGTAATTTGTGATGTCTAGGAAAGTTTTACAACAGCGAGAACTGTTACGGGTATTGTGGTAACAGTGTATCCCTTCTGGCACCACCACACACCTCGGGACTTTTCTGGTCACTGGTTACTGGATCGCTTAACTGGTAAGCTCAAGCTTAATCTGAAAGGGAGATTAGGAGCTGTCTAATCTAGGAGAGAATTTCAGAAACTTTTTAACCTGATAAATCTCTGTGCAACTAGATTAAAAGCTACTAAACCTTCTTTAATCTCAAGATTAAAGAGCCAATCCATTATGTGGTGTTGATTGTGGTCATCTTGGTCTAGCCTTTCTTCTTCTCTTTTAGGATTTCGTTTAGGAGTCGAGTCTAATTAGTTGTGGATAATGTATGCATGGTAGAAGATCATTAAGGAGTAATTTAACACCATTTAACCCAGAGGTTGGAAAAAATTATTGTCACATCTGATGAATTATTGATCAACCACCAATCTCTACAATGGGCGATCATATTAGAACCTTGAATGAATTATTCGCTCCTGCATCCGCTAGTCCACCTACATGTAAATAACGCAGCGTAATTTGAAATTTGGGCTGCGACAATAAATATGCTACCCAAATTCCATGGTTTGAAAGTGAACAACCATACATTCATCTAAATAAATTCATGACAATTTGTCAAACTTTCAAAAATCAAAATTTAGATGAAGAAAGTGTAAAATTGAGATTGTTCCCAATGACCTTAGAGGATCGAGCCGCGGCATGGCTATATTCTCTAGCTCCAAATTCCATCAACACATGGGAACAACTATCTAGGAAGTTCATGGCAAAATTTTACCCCATGATTAAAACAGAAAAAAATTAAGGATGCCATAAGAACTTTCAGAGGGAAATCTAAAGAAGAATTTTTCCAAATTTGGGAACGATTCCATGACTTGTTGGTCAAATGCCCACACCATGGGCTTGATAAGGCTGATCTGGTCCACTTCTTTTATAAAGGACTACTTCCGGCACATAGAAACATGATTGAGTCCATGCACAAGGGTAGGTTCATGAACCAAACCTCGGATCAAGCCTATGAAATTCTTGTTGACTTAGCCAAGAACGCCCAAAATTGGAGTAGCTATAGTGAGGAAGTAAATAGAGATGAGTTTGGGTCTAGAAAACCAAGTAATTATGAAATGAAAGCAGACCCAGATCTCAAAAATGTCATGTCCAATCTGGTGACTAAAATGAACAACTTAAGTAAAAAGTTTGATGCTTTCACTGTTTTCACTAGTTCGAGTAAAGAGTTAAATCCCATCATGAAAGTGGATCACGAGTCACATAATTTATGTGTCTTGTGTAACAGTTCAGAACATCTAGTGGAGTACTGCCCTAATCTGCCCAACATAAAGGTCGAGCAAGCAAATGCTCTAAATTCATATAGTACCTTTAAGAAGCCCACTCCCAACTCGTTCAGCCCAGTTTACCATCCTGATAATAGGTTCCACCCAAATTTCTCATACAAGCAGAACAAACCTATTCAGCATCAAGGAGGTCTACCAGGTTTTCAGAATAACTTCTCCAGGATAGATCCATCACAAATGAACCAACTTTTGGTCCCATCTGTACCTCCTTATAATGCCCCTATCCTACAGCAACCTTCACCATTAGAAACTATGATGGCTAATATGATGAAACAACAAAAAGATTTTATCAAGCAACAACAACAGACCAATACAGCCCAAGCCCAGACTAACCAATTCCATACGCAAGCAATTGCAAAACTTGAGGTTAGTCTAAGCCAAATAGCAAACTCTCTAGGGGATTGGAAGAAAGGTGAACTACCTAGTCAACCAGTGCCTAACCCTAGTAGACAACAAAATCAAGGTCAGAGAGGTTAGTATCAAATCGATTCTAATGGAAATCCGATCTATGAAGTCCAGGCAATTACTACTTTAAGGTCTGGCAAGCAAGTGGACAATAAAGTCCAACTTCCTGAACACGTAAAAGAAAATAAGAATGAATCCAATAAGAACCCTATTCAAAAGAGAGATCAAGAACATGACAAAAAGGAAGAACCCATAGAAACATACAAACCTAAGGTTCCCTTTTTCAGTAGACTTCAGGACTCCGAAATAATCTAACTTTGATGAAATAATGGAAGTCTTTAAAACTGTTCAAATAAATATACCTTTTCTCGGACAAATTTCCTCCTATACAAAATTCTTGAAAGACCTCACCACGGTCAAAAGAAAAACCAGCATTCGTAGGCAAGCTGTTATGGCTGCACAAGCCTCATCTCTCATTCAATAACAGATTGCCCCAAAATTTAAAGACCCTGGTTGCCCCACCATTGAAATAAAAATAGGAGAGACGATCATCCAGAGAGCCCTATTAGATTTAGGAGCCAGTGTGAACCTACTTTCCTACTATGTGTACCAAAAGTTAGGTTTGGAGGAATTAAAGCCCACAAATATTACCCTTTTCTTAGCAGATAGGACGGTGAAGTATCCCAAGGGGATTGTAGAGGATATAATAGTGAAGGTAAACGAGTTTTACTATCCTGTGGACTTCGTTATCCTTGAGACTGAACCTGTAATACATCCAGTCAGTCACACACCTATAATTTTAGGTAGACCTTTCTTAGCCACAGCAAATGCTGTGATAAATTGTCGAAATGGCATGCTGAAATTATCTTTTGGCAACATGAAAGTTGAGCTTAATATCTTCAACATAAGTAAACAACCACCAGACGATAAAGAAATCAATGAAGTTGACATGATTGAAAGTCTGGTCCAGGAGACTTTCTTACAAACTTATAGTAAGAACCCTTTAGAGGCTTACCTTGCCCATTCCGAGGAAGGGGTCGAGCATGCGCTCCCTAAATCTGTTCCCCTTATGAGTATAGATCGTCATCAGCCGACTATTTTTCCTCGGACTCTTTTAAAACCATTCTTAGATAATGGTTGAAAAAAAAATAAATTTACATTTTGTCTGGCTGAAGACATAAAACTTAGCAGAGGCAACCCAACATATAAATATTATAAAAAAATAATAAAAAAATAATTAAATAATTAAATTTTTTTTACTAACATGCAGGTTTGGGGGTTTTTATCCTAATTGTCAATTTACCTACCAATATCAGGTAACTTCTCCTCTATCCTATTACTGCTTTAACATTGAGGACAATGTTAGATTTAGGTATGGGAGTGAGAATATTTTTGATTTTTCTGCCTAAAAAGATTTTTGTGTAAAAAAAAAGGGGGGGGGGATTTCAAATTTTTAACTCAAAATCTAATCTTTTTGGCTGTATAAATTAGGAATTGCTTTGACAATAGCTTGGAGTTAAGGAATATGATAGTAGTTCTAGCTTGAGTTTTCATCCCACCTATCTTCTGCTAACATGATAGAAGACGATTTAGCACCTACACGTAAGCACATGAATAGTGGGGTATGTAAACTTGCGACTAATATGAATACTTTTAATCTTCTGTATAATTTAAAGTTATATGTGTGATGAACACCTTATTAAAAAAATATATATAAATAAAAAAAGGAAGAAAATAAAACGAGTTTATTTTAAGTCTTCTCACTGAGTAACCGAGCCTCTTGCCTGGCAAGCAGCGAGTGTTCGCGTAAAAAGGTGACGATGACTAAGATTAAACTCTGAGTGACTAATTCGGCCTTGGAGCCTAGTTGACTTGAGTTATTAAGCCTATTAGGATGTCTTTACACCTAGTGCCCTGAGCCATCTGGTTCGGGAGTCATTGGCCTAACACTCGCTACATGGGTTATAGCTAGAAAGCTTAATAAGGCTAGATATTGCACAAGTCATTCTTCTTAGCATTCAGTCTGATTAAAAATAAATAAATAAATAAATTTGGGGTGTTCATTACCATTTAACTCTAGAAAGTCTTGAAAATTGGAGTGATAATGTTGAAAGTAAGTGAAAGCCACTCATTTATATGATACTATTTTTCACCTCACTACATTCTTGACTGTTAGCAGATAGATGGAGAGTAATGGAACTTGAGTTAAAATCTGCTTAAATATGATAGCAATAAGTCTTTATTGTTCTTGCAATTCTAGATTCATACAATAATACTTATTCAAATTTTGAGTTAAACCTTAGAAATCCCTGACTAATGAAGTTTGTGGGTAACTTCACTGCAAACCCTCGCGAGACAACACTCATCTACTAGGGTAACCTAGAGGTTTAACGGCTTGTTGCACGTGCTAAGTGCAATCGTAATGCTTTACGAAAGTGAGTATTTATTTTAGTTCATATATTTATATAATAATAATTAATACAAAAAAAAATAAAACTTTTGCACTCTCATTTTTTTCATTTTCGCACTAAATTGCTAGAGACTAGCAATAAGCTGGTTGGGGGGTGTGATGAGGGCACAAAAGTGCAATCATCATACCATCTTAATTAGTATTATAGCTAATCATTAATAATAAAATTAACTAATTAACGTTGTATTTGTGCTTGAGTGCAAGTAATCCAAGAAACCAATTAACATTGGGTTTGAGCCCAATGTCCGGCAGTCGGAGCTCAAGTCAAGCCAGCATCTTCACGTGATGGAGCTCAGCCCGCGATGCAGCTAGCTTTCCAGAATCACCTTCCATCCACGCACTCGTTCCATGCATGTGGCTTCCAGATGCAACATCCCAAGCCATCCGTGAGGAGTTTTTGCAACACAACGGATCCCTTCATCCCGTCTCAGCACCAATTTGATCATGCCAGCCGCATGCCAGCTTCCATGCCAGGCCGTCCGCCTCTTCCGCATCAAAGCAGGCTCATTTCCTTCTCCGTTTCAACATCCCAACCGTCTGCATCTCCTCCCTTTTCGAGTGATCTCCACGATGCAACCAGATCTCTTCCGTCATCAATGTTCTTCAGCCTTCAATCCCAACGTGCTCCCAGAATTTTCCAGCGTCTGAGCCGCATCAAAATCCTAGCTTCCTTCCCCATCGCGTGAGCCCAAGCATTCAAGTCCAGCCGGTCCGTGCGATCACGGGAGACCCTAGCTCCATTACAGACCAGCTCCAGCGCCCGGATCCACGTTCTCCTCCTCTTCCAAAGCTTTCGGATTTCCTCTGTTTCTTGCCATCAAGGAGCCACCTCACAGCTACCATTCCGAATTTCACGCAAGTGAAGATCCCCAGCATCAATCCGCCCGTCTCAGCCTCCCATCTCATCTTCTTCCGTCTACACGTCAACCTCTCGGAATCCCAGCGGCCACCATCCAGATTCCGTGCCCGTCCGCCCTCTCCTTCCTCGCGTCTACCCTCTTCACGCTCCCAGTCGTGATGCAAGCCGTGATCCAGCCATTTCCTTCCGTCCGTGTTTCAGCATTCTCCACGATCGGCTGCCCGTGATTCTTCCCCCAGATCCGTGACGCATCCGGATCAAATCCCATCTTCCTGCGATCCAGCCTCCACCACGTCCGTGATCAATTTCCTCCTCGGATCCACGCCAGCCTCCTCCGCATCCAAGCACCCGCAACGCTCTTCATCCGGATCCACCTCCCGAGATCCCGCGCCCGTTTCTTCTCCTCTCCATGCGCAATCAAGGGCTTCAAGGCTTGGGCGATCTATAAGAAGGGGAGGACGAGAGGAGGAGAAAGGGAGCTCTCGGTTGGGGCCAAGATACAGAGGAGGTGGTCGGCTGGTTCAATAGAAAAAAAAAAAAAGGGGAACCTCTATTTTTCGAGAAGAAGGAAATAAAGAAAAAAAAGAGAGTATTTTATTTTATTTGTTTTGGGAGTTCCACCGAGGGGGAGCCATGCTCTATTTTCTTTTCTTATTTTCTTGTCATTTGCAGAAGAAAAGAAGATGGAGTTTCTTGTTATTTTTTACTTTCTTTGCAGAAGAAAAGAAGCATTAGGTTTCCAATCTTCCTTTTTTATTTTTGTAATTAGTTTTCTTTTTATGAAATCAAGCAATTTTCTTTCATGCAATCTATGTTCTAGCTTCAATTTAATTTCCACTTTTTATGCAATCTTTTAATTTTCTTTTATGCAATTTATGTTCCATGCTTCAATCTTCTTAGTTTCATCCATTTTAATTTATGCCAAAGCTCTTCTTGTTAGATGTATGCCCTAGAAGCCAATTTGGCTGACACATTGTTGATTCTAGGGATATAATTTTGTACTTGACTATTTATTATTGAATAAATAAAAGGCATCTTTTCATTCATATTGTTTATGTGTCTATGAATCGTCCAAGAAATTAATAAGATGATGATACATATTCTCAAGAGTTGAGAATTTGAGCCATGTATCATTGGTGATTAATTTCTAAATGCTCCTGATCAATGGATCATCACGAGGACGGTGATCGATCCGATCAGTGCACAGATCACTTTCCTTCTGGATGGACGAGACTTGAGTCCACAGTGTAGGGACACTGAAGTGATAGTGCAGGTGCTTGTTAGAGAACAAGGGTACTGAGCGTGACCAAGACAAGAAGTCACTTGGATGTCTATCCACTCGTCAGTGACTTGCTTGATGTTGCAGTAGTGTGACTGGTCCTTTGACCTGCGGTGCTTCGGCTACTCACAGTGAAGTTATTGGAGTTTGACTGCACACATACATGGTCTCTAGCCATATGGGTCCATGCAGTGTAGATTGGCTGCAGTAGGTTCACTGTAGGAGTAGGGTATGCACCTATAAGGAATCTATCGACCTTGATAGAAGAGGAGTGATCCTATGTGATTTGTTAGACTGAGTTCTAAGACCTTGGCCAGGGCAGTAATATAAAGTGGAAAAAGAGTTTTCCACTATCGAACTCAAGTCGAATAAATCTTGACATATGACAGACGATGGGGTTTGACGAGTTGTCCATGACCTCCGTCCTGTAGGGATCCACGATAGTAGGACTGTATCACATGTTAACTGCACCTAGAGGTTCATCATTCCATTCTGCTGGGTAGCCACTACATGCTGCTAGGTGTCACTGGTGGATGGTGGGACTCATAGGGATTATCTTGATGATCGATAAACCCTAATGAGTTGAGTTGGAATCGTTCCAACCCATTGAAAGGAGTTTTCAATGATATAGTGATAGAGATCACAATATATCTCACTACCAGTCAGAATAGAACCTATGGGGTCACACACTAGAAGTATTGACCGATCCGATGGTTGAAAAGTGATTATGAATCACGAGTAATCAATTCGATTGATAAGAAGTTGAAGAAGGAAAGAGAATTAATTAATTAGACTTGAAACAAGAATCCTACTTCAGGTAGGATACCTAGAGTCCTAATTGGATTAGGACTGGGAATCCTAGTTGGAGTAGGACTGGGATTCCTACTTGGAATAGGATTCCTATAATCCTAATGAGATTAGGAACTTTGAATTAAAATCGGATTCCTACTTGGAGTAGGATTCCTAGAAATCCTAATTGGATTAGGACTTCGGATTCAAATAGAGTCCTAATTGGATTAGGACTAAAATTAAATACATCCTAATTGGATTAGGATTCCTTAAGTCTTAATTAATTATTAATCTAATGAATCAACATGACTCCTAATTGGATTAGGATTGAAGAGTTCAATTGAGTCATGGTTCATTCAAGTCCTAGTTGGATTAGGACTAGCATAGATTGAACCCAATTTGGCTAATCCTAATTAGATTAGGATTAAACCATGAGAGAAGCACCTAATCCTCTTTGGAAGAGGATTAGGTTAACCAAGTAAGAGGGGCATAAGCCCCTCTCATCTTGGTTGGTGCGGCACAAGAGAGGGGGCCGGCGCCCCCCCCTCTTTGGAAAGTCATCTAGGGCTCCTACTTTGGAGGAGCCCTTGATGGCTATAAGAGAGGCACTAGGGCCGGCGCCCTAGATGAATCTTGAACTCCTCTTCAAGCCGTGGCCTCCTCTCTCAACTCCTCTTGGTTCAGCCGCAAGCAAGGAATCAAAAGAAGGTGATTGGCGGCCCTCCTCCATCCTTGCTTTCTTCCTCCAGCGCAAGGAAAATAAAAGGGCTGCAGTCAGGCTTTGGTTCTTCTTCAAAAATCCTTCTTCTTCCTCCTCTCTAGTGCAATCAAGAGTTGATTGAAAGAGAGGACATCAGCCATCAAAGCTATCTCTGCAAGGGAGCTAGCACCCCGGTGAGATAGAGAGCTTGGATCGGATCCTGCTTCGTGTGGATACCCGTAGAGGCCGGACGTTTGAACGGCTTCAAGCGAACCCTCTTCCAAAACCACGAATTCAGATTTGCGGTGATCATCTACCCGCGCAAGGTGAAGATTTGATCTTTCTAATAGTTTTAAAAGTTTTAATTCTTACCTAATTACGAAAGGTCTCGAAACAACGTTCATGCGATGAACGTCGATCCCGCACATGCCTCTTCCGCTGCCACCTGATTTAATTTTTGAAATATCAGCGGCATGGGCGGGTTCCCAACACTTCTTTGATTAATTAAATATATAAATTCTTTTCGAATCTAAGTACCTGTCTTTTAGTTAATTTTAATTAGAAAACATTCTCTGGTAGACCAGAGAATAATTCAACATCCCCGACGTAATGCTTTTCTTTTGTTATTCAAAAATCGATTTTGAATCCGAGTGAATGTTTTAATTTTTATGCAACTCCAATCGCCTCCCTGTGGATCGACCTCTTACAACCACTATTCTTCGAGAAGAAAAGGTAAGAGTATAATTAAATTAAACTTTGTTTGTCGGTTCTGACAACGATCTGTTTAGCGTATTTTTAGGTAAACAGGAATCGGACAACATCTTCCATCAAAAGACAAAAAGAATTGAGCCAAGGTTAAGCTTAGTGCCGAGTTTCGTATGAGATGAGAGTGATCCTCTATTTGGCCCAAACAGCTATGGCAGTCTTTGTCAGTTGTCAGCAACTATACCAATACTCTCCGACACCTCTGTGTGACTTCCAACCTACCATTGCTCAGGCTCATAATTCCTCAGATGATGCACTCTCCAGCATAGTAAATGTTGCCTCTCGTGTGAAAAGCCTTGGATGCAAGACATGTGGTCGTTTAATGCTCTCACTACGTTTTAAATTTTTGGCATGGATTGTGTCCTTGCCTTAGCTTGCACAGTTTCAGCACCCCTTGCCATGCGTTGTAAGCCCAAGGGCCTGCCTCAACTGGTTTTCAAGGAACGAGTTTGAAACAAAAGCTGTCATGTTTTGCCTTTGCCTTCCCCACAGCATCCACTTGCCACTTCATCACTCCATCTTCTGAAAAAATCATGGGGATCCAAATGTAATAGGGACAGTAATAGTATAATTCATATATATATATATATATATGTATGTATGCATGTATGTATGTATATGAATGAATGAGATGCTATGCTGCCTGTGTATCACTGTCCGTCGGTGAAGTATGCAACAAGCACCATGTATGGAGGATTATGATATCCATTCTGTGCCTCCATCCTCTGTCCAATCTTATGTTGTAGTACTCATCGATAGCAATCTAAATGTCTTCTACTTGAGCAGGGCATTATAATCTAGGACATGTTTTTATCTTTTTTCTATCATCAATCAATCCCAGCTTTACAATTCATGGGGATAGCTAGAGATAAAAACAGACTGCAGATGTCGTGCCTTTGTCTGCATGTGACCTGTTCGTATATGATAATTGCTTGGTAGGTCACTTAATAGGTGTCCTGAGAAAATTCTTGATTCGCTGCACCAAAAACAACCTGCATGACATCAGGTCTTTCTATGAACTGCAAACATGAGCTATGCATTTAATCTTAGTGGTTCACGTCTTTAATCATCAGGAATAGTATGACCAAGGCAGAGAAATCTATAACTTGTACCTCACTTGCAATCAAAATGCATTAATGGTCTATAAGAACACATTTTCTGTTTACAGGGAAAACAGTAAAGCCCAACAATACATGATAAACTGAGCGAGATAACAGCAGCAATGTTGTTCAAATATTGTGCCTTTTCTTCTCCAGGAACAGCATGCTCTTTGTTTTTTTAGCAAAACAGCATACTTTTTGTTAGAACATAATCTGTATTAATTGGGAGTGTGTTCTGATGTGCTGCAGGTGGTGGAGGAGAAGGGATGGGCTGTGATGGGGTCGGAGAACTGCTGCAACTGCAAGAAGGCGGTGGGGAGGATAATGGAGCAGGTGAGGGCAGAGACACAGCAATGGAGTGAGATGCAAGGCATGTTGGAACAAGTTAGGGTGGAAATGGAGGAACTCCAGTCATCCAAGGACCTCTGGCGACATCGCGCCATTACTTCCAAAATAAATATCCGCTCCATTCAGACTCAAGTAAGCATTTCCTTCATCTCATGGTCATGGATATTTGTCTCAAACCATTTGAAGTACAAGATGAATTAAAATAAAAAGTTAGTCTGAAACACGTGTTATTAAATCATGGTTCTCGTTTATACCTTGTTATATAGCATACTCCAACTCTTCACCTCAAATAGCAAGCCTAACCCATTCATGGTCCACAGCAGTTTATTACTAGTTCATAACATGACATCAACCATCATAAGACTGTCAACTCATTTACCTAAATAAAGTTAACACGGAAAGATTGATGGTATTAGAGCTTCATATCATTTTACTTATTTCATTCAATAATCGTATATTCTAATTCGGGGATCGGTAACGTCCATTGGACCATTGGTCAATCAAGGAGTGTGCACAATTGATTCAAGCACAGCCTGATCAGTTGTCACTGGATTTTTGAGTTCATCTGATCTAATTTCTTTTCTATGCTTGTAAATGTTTATGAGGATTAGACTCTGGTGTTGCAGATGCTGGAGTGGAAACAAAAGGCACACGCCTCCGAGCACAAGGTAACTGAGCTGCAGAAACAGGTGTCTGAGCTCCAAATCAAGCTTCAATCAACAAGGGCTGCGCTTTTCAACCCCCCCACTTCATCCTCTCGAACACGTTCAGAGAAATGGAACCATGATCTTCAAAGGATCAAAAACCAGCAGCAGAGAATGCTGGACTCTCACAGGGAGAAAGAGAAGCATGTCCTGGTCTGCCGCTTGAAGAATCCACAGAGCAATTTTCCAAGACGTTCGCCATTGCAGGATATCGGAAACAACTCTCCTATGTTCCGGCCATAATATTGAGCCTATAGTACTACAAAATAACTTCAGAGGGAAGTAAAAGGAACCTGGATTGCAGCAACACATGGTCTTGGACTGCCTCAATGGATCAGTTTTGCTTGTCAGAGGTGGTGGTAGATCCTGCCACAAGATCCGATAAGCAGCTCCGGGAAAGCGCATCTGAATTAGAGGAGGATCGGAAAATTTGGTTTGTTTGAGAGCAGATTTTCCTTGGGTGCTTGTAGCCTTCTTCTCCTAAGCGAACAAAACTGTTGCTTCCAGGAGGATGTAATTTTAGTCTCTAAAAGAAGGATGGAGATAGTGGCTCTATCGACAAAGCACTCTCTTGGATTGAATGGATTTGTATCTACAAGGTTTTGCTAGAGCATAATTATCACTATGAATGCAGAGTCAAATCAATGATATGTGAGTGTGAAATGTAACAAAAGCACCAGATATTTTACCACTCGAACGGAGGTGGTTGATGCTTAATGCAATTGTATTAACAGCTTAGCCGGGATTTTGGAATTGATCATGGATAACCTCTTCATATAGGTGAAATGGAAAAGATTTTTGAGGGCTAGAGTATGAAAGGTTTTACCTCATGGCAGCTAAATTCCTAATTCAATGCTTGCATTTCCCACTTTCAATCTAAAGGTTCAGGTTGTATCTTTTGCACGAAAGAATGATTCCCCCTTTTTCGCAACATCAATTGGCGGATTGTGCAATAGCCACTTTGAGATTTGTGCAAATAGATGAAATTTTTTTGAAGTACTTTGAAATTTGTGCAAGATGTGATCCAACGGTTGATGTCGTGAAAGAAGATATACAATTTTTTCACACGAAAGATACAATCTAAACCCTCAATCTAACTAATATTTGAAAAAGGCTAACCGTCTGGAGGAGGAAAGCCCCTTCCTCCCAAACTTTTACATTTATTTATTTATTTATTTGATTTATTGTTACTTTAGAAATTGTGGTCCACATCTAAGAATTTTTTTATTTTCGAAAGTCCATCTTTAAAATCTCAATTGATCGGATATGCTCTTAATTGATCTTATTGTACTCTCTTCATGTACGGAACACAGATACTAGTGATTTGGCTGCACATACAATGTGCACAAAAAATATTAACACAAATTAAAGTAAATAAGAAATAAAATTAATAAAAATACTTAAAATATAAAAAATCAAAACATAATAGATAGACAAAGTATATAAGGAAAAGAAAAACATAGATATTAAGAATAGAAATAAGAAATACTATGCTTCTTATTGCATAAATTTAAGATTAACTTGGTTGGATCCTCCGTATACAATACGTGCTCTTCACAGGAAGCTACGGATCACTTGCCTCCGAGGCAGCAATTTTCCAAGGAACTCAGTGTCACGCCCCCGGCCCGAGATCGCGAGTCGGGGGTCCGCGCCAACCGCCGTACACCTATAGGGAACTCTCCCTATAAGCATGCAAGGCATCTAAACCAAATATCTCAAATATATAACTAAAATAATTCAGCTGAAATAAATGCAATCTTATTCCATTGACTAACTCAAGTCATAGGGTTTCACAAGTCTAAATACGCAGCGGAACAATAAAGATAAAACATCAATTTAAACAAAGCCTAATCTAGGATAACTTGTGCTTCAGTTCTTCTAGTCGCTCTCCCATTTTAAATCCCCGATAGGTTAGTTCTCAGAATCTGTAAAACAACAAGAAATTGTATAATGAGCTAGACAGCCCAGTAAGTAATAAACACCTTAACTAGTCAATTCATATAATAACATAAAATATAAATACAAATTACGATGAATCAACATAATAACATAATCAATTCCTTTTCAAGCACAAATTCATTAAAATTCGTATTTTTCAAATATCTATATACATAATCATAAATCTGATTCGAAATAAATCATATTCATCTCATCAGCCTTTAGCTACGACCACACTTATACCCTGTGGCTAGGCCAGAAACAGAACCGCACTTATACCCTGCGGAGTGGGCCAGAATACCGCACTTATACCCTGCGGAGTGGGCCAGAATACCACACTTATACCCTGTGGTGGGGCCAGAATTGCCAATGCATAACCCCCTATTGGCAGGGTCCAGAATATAGCCAGGCTGAGAGTTCTAAATCTGATGCACATCAAAATTCTTTTGTAACATAATAGATATATCATAATTCGATCTAAATATGCATATACGATAAAAAAAAGTAATATAACAATAGTCCGAAAAATATTATTCCAATTCACATATCCATTTTTCATTCAAAGCATCATCTCGTAAAATTCATAAATCACATATAATATTCATTAACAATTTATTCGATGCAAAAATAATATTATATAAATGAAGAGTCTAGAGAAGGCAGTTCATTACTTACATTGAACGCGATCCACAACAAATCCAATTAATCTCACAAATTCCTCGCAGAACCTAATATCCAAAAATCATATTTTCTTTTAAAATTAATCACAATATATATAAAACTTAAATTTTAATATTCTTCCAGGGCCGACCCTGCAGAAGTGTCTAGCCCCCCCAGGTTCAGGTTCGGATTCGGGTTCATACCCGTAAACCACCCTTTCCCTTTATTTATTTATTTATTTTTTTCTTTTCTTTTTCTTGCTTTTTTTTTCTTTTATTTTCTTTTTCTTTTCTTTTCTTTTTCTTTCTTTCCTTCCCTTCCCTTTTCTTTTTCTTTTTCTTTTTTTTTTTCTTTTCTTCTCTTCTCCAGAACCTTCTCCCGACTTCTTTCTTCCTTCCCCTCTTTCTTTCTTCTTTCTTTTTCTTTCTCCTCCTCCTCTTCTCCCGACTTCTTCTCCTTCCCCCCCTTTCTTTCTTCTTCTTTCTTCTCCCGCGAAGGGAGGTCGCGAGCTCGGGAGAAGCCAAGTCGAGGCCGGCGGCGCCCGCGACGGCCGGCCCTCTCCTTCTTCCCGCGGAGGAGGCATGCGGACGGGAGAAGAAGAAGAGCCCACGACGGTCGGCCTTCTCCTTCTTCCCTCTCTTCTTTCTTTCTTTCTTTCTTTCTTTCTTTCTTTCTTGTTTTCAATTGGTATACAAAGAAATGAAGGGTAGAAACCCTTACCTCAGCCCCGGCGAAGATCCGGCGGCTCCTTTCCGGCGGCAAACGGAGGAGGAAAGGGTCGTCCATGCTGTGGCTACTCGGCTCTCTCTCTCTCCCTCTCTCTCGGCCGGCAGCCCAAGGAAGAAGGATCCCCCCCTTCTCCCTCTTCTTGGTGTGGCGGCTCTCCTCGGTGGCCTTAAGGAGGAGAGGAAGCCCTAAAAACAGGGCTTCCTTCTTCTTCGGGATGGAACCAGTCCATCCCGTCGCCTCACGTGCATCGCACGTGAGGCCGGGGTTTTGGGACTGGGCCGGTCATTTGGATCGGGCCCAGTTCCGGGGTCTTACATCCCACCCTCCTAAAAAAAAATTTCGTCCCCGAAATTTGCGTACCTGCAGTTTTAAAAAGTTTAGAATACTTCTTCCAAATCAAGTCATAACACTCTTCAAATCCAAGTCGTCTTGTCTGACCAATGTCAAATAATTCTATTCACCATACTTTCTCTGCACACTCTGATTTAAACCTCAACATACCCGTGTCAAGTCTAGATTTTTTTTTTCTAGAATTACTTGCTTGTTGGTACATTCATTATTATGTCTTATTCCGTGTGAACACTTTCGAAAGTTAAAAGTTTATATTCTTCTTTTGACAATCAATCAAATAAATGTTATGTAACTATTTAATCTTTTCTAGCAGCATAATAAGTTGTCTAACAAAGAGCAGTGGGCATGGCAAAACAATAAATAGAAATAAATATTGGGACTAGATTAATACCTGTCGTCAACACATCAGAAGCCTGTGCATCTTGCTGTGTAAGTGCAAATACTCTTCCTTGAGTCTTTGGCCCCTGGCTTCCTTCCATTGCCTGAGTAGATCTATTCTCGTTTCTTTGTGGGCAGTCTGCAATTTTATGACCTATCTTACCACATCTAAAACAGGCACCGGTGTTCTAATGGCAATCCTTGTCAGCATGAGCCTTACCACATCTGGAACATTTATTGATATTCATCTGCTTAAGGTTGTCACTCGTGGATTTCTTGTTTGAACTTTCGACGTTTTCATTGCTCTGCCCCTGAAATTCATTTGACCTGTTTCTCTTCTTTTGGTTTCTTTCCCTTTCCAACCGTTCATCAATAACTTCCCTTTCAATTATTAAAGCCTTATTTACCACAGCTGCATAGGTAGTCAATTCATAAGGTACCACTTGTTTTCTAATTTCAGTCTTTAGTCCCATCTCAAATTTATGCGTTCGATCTAGTTCATCTTCGACTAACTTTGGAACAAATTTCGCTAGCTCGGTAAATTTAGCTTCATATTCTGCAACAGTCATATTTCTTTGCTTTAGGTGAATAAACTCCTGCTCTTTCTGCGTTCTTACACTCCGAGGAAAATACTTATCATAAAATGCTCCTCGAAATCTTTCCCAAGTGAGTGGCTCCCTATCCTGCTCGTATTTATGTTCCAACATCCGCCACCAGTTGAATGCCTCACCTTGCATCATGTATGATGCAAACAAAATCTTTTCATCATTCTGGCATCTCAAGACAGCAAATGCTTTTTTCATCTCTATAAGCCAATTATCTGCTTCCAACGGTTCTGTAGTCCCCTTGAAAGCTGGAGGAGCCAGCTTCTTAAATTCAGCTATACTGCTGCGTTGTTCACACTGTTCCCCTCGTCCTTGCTGTGGCTGTGTCTGGGGCAACTGTGCTTGTTGTTGGAGCAACTGCTGTTGCACTTGCTGTTGCATCTGCATAAGGCCCACTATGGTCTGCATAACTTGGCCTAGGCCTGGCTCTTGTTGTCCTGTCTGAGTATCACTAGCAAGATTGACGACTTCCTCCTGCTGAGGGGTGTTACCAGCTTGTTGGGGTGTACTGTCATTTTGCGGGTTGGGTGCCTTATTAGTAGCTCTGCGAGTAGTCTTTCTCGTCCGACGTGGAGGCATCCTGATCTATGTCTATCAGATAGCAGCATACCAATAATAAGCTTACCAGTTCATTACAAGTACATAGAATGGTTGTTACAATCATCATAAACTAACGTTCCAATGTCCCTAGTGTCTACCCACCTACACTCATGTCATGTCAGAGTTTTTTTTTTTTTATCTTAGAATTTATCCATTCATGCTCTGATACCATAAAAGTTGTCACGCCCTCGGCCCGAGATCGCGAGCCGGGGGTCCGCGCCAACCGCCGCACACCCATAGGGAACTCTCCCTACAAGCATGCAAGGCATCTAAACCAAATATCTCAATATATAACTAAAATAATTCAGCTGAAATAAATGCAATCTTATTCCATTGACTAACTCAAGTCATAGGGTTTCACAAGTCTAAATACGCAGCGGAACAATAAAGATAAAACATCAATTTAAACAAAGCCTAATCTAGGATAACTTGTGCTTCAGTTCTTCTAGTCGCTCTCCCATTTTAAATCCCCGATAGGTTAGTTCTCAGAATCTGTAAAACAACAAGAAATTGTATAATGAGCTAGACAGCCCAGTAAGTAATAAACACGTTAACTAGTCAATTCATATGATAACATAAAATATAAATACAAATTACGATGAATCAACATAATAACATAATCAATTCCTTTTCAAGCACAAATTCATTAAAATTCGTATTTTTCAAATATCTATATACATAATCATAAATCTGATTCGAAACAAATCATATTCATCTCATCAGCCTTTAGCTACGACCACACTTATACCCTGTGGCTAGGCCAGAAACAGAACCGCACTTATACCCTGCGGAGTGGGCCAGAATACCGCACTTATACCCTGCGGAGTGGGCCAGAATACCACACTTATACCCTGTGGTGGGGCCAGAATTGCCAATGCATAACCCCCTATTGGCAGGGTCCAGAACATAGCCAGGCTGAGAGTTCTAAATCTGATGCACATCAAAATTCTTTTGTAACATAATAGATATATCATAATTCGATCTAAATATGCATATACGATAAAAAAAAGTAATATAACAATAGTCCGAAAAATATTATTCCAATTCACATATCCATTTTTCATTCAAAGCATCATCTCGTAAAATTCATAAATCACATATAATATTCATTAACAATTTATTCGATGCAAAAATAATATTATATAAATGAAGAGTCTAGAGAAGGTAGTTCATTACTTACATTGAACGCAATCCACAACAAATCCAATTAATCTCACAAATTCCTTGCAGAACCTAATATCCAAAAATCATATTTTCTTTTAAAATTAATCACAATATATATAAAACTTAAATTTTAATATTCTTCCAGGGCCGACCCTGCAGAAGTGTCTAGCCCCCCCAGGTTCAGGTTCGGATTCGGGTTCATACCCGTAAACCACCCTTTCCCTTTATTTATTTATTTATTTTTTTTCTTTTCTTTTTCTTGCTTTTCTTTTCTTTTATTTTCTTTTTCTTTCTTTCCTTCCCTTCCCTTTTCTTTTTTTTTTTTTTTCTTTTTTTTTTCTTTTCTTCTCTTCTCCAGAACCTTCTCCCGACTTCTTTCTTCCTTCCCCTCTTTCTTTCTTCTTTCTTTTTCTTTCTCCTCCTCCTCTTCTCCCGACTTCTTCTCCTTCCCCCCTTTCTTTCTTCTTCTTTCTTCTCCCGCGAAGGGAGGTCGCGAGCTCGGGAGAAGCCAAGTCGGCGCCTGCGGCGCCCGCGACGGCCGGCCCTCTCCTTCTTCCCGCGGAGGAGGCATGCGGACGGGAGAAGAAGAAGAGCCCACGACGGTCGGCCTTCTCCTTCTTCCCTCTCTTCTTTCTTTCTTTCTTTCTTTCTTTCTTTCTTGTTTTCAATTGGTATACAAAGAAATGAAGGGTAGAAACCCTTACCTCAGCCCCGGCGAAGATCCGACGGCTCCTTTCCGGCGGCAAACGGAGGAGGAAAGGGTCGTCCATGCTGTGGCTGCTTGGCTCTCTCTCTCTCCCTCTCTCTCGGCCGGCAGCCCAAGGAAGAAGGATCCCCCCCTTCTCCCTCTTCTTGGTGTGGCGGCTCTCCTCGGTGGCCTTAAAGAGGAGAGGAAGCCCTAAAAACAGGGCTTCCTTCTTCTTCGGGATGGAACCAGTCCATCCCGTCGCCTCACGTGCGTCGCACGTGAGGCCGGGGTTTTGGGACTGGGCCGGTCATTTGGATCGGGCCCAGTTCCGGGGTCTTACACTCAGATTATTTCTTACAGAAGTCCTTAGAAAACTAGATTGCTAGCGCAGCTTGGCAATGTAAGCATGCAGACTAGGAAACTAGGTGGCTATACTGTGTCGGAGCATTTGTTTGGCAAGAAATGCCTCCAATATACTATGGGCGGCTTAATTAGCAACGTCAAATTCTTTGCTCAAGGTTGGATGAAGTCAACCTCTGAAAAAACCCAAGCAGACGACCCGCGGCTTTCTTTGTTCTTAACCTTTCTTGACTTGGCTTCTGTTGGTCTTGCTCCTTTTTCTCTTTTTTTCTTCTTTTTCCTTTTATTCTTTCTTTCTTTACTTCTCTACACTTTCCATTCTCTCAATGAATAAGTGGATCTTACCTAATTCTTCGGCTCCAGAAATTCCCTATAAATTTAGTGCAGCCCTATATTTGTCTCATGGGCTAATGGCCTTATATGTTGGATTTATTTCCTAAAAATCTGAATTGTTTCTTTGAAAAAAATGCTTAAAATCTTGGAAAATTATATTTCTAATATAATTCAAATTTGAACGAGAATAAAAGGTCACATTGGAGCAAGATTTATGGATTTCTTTCCTTTCGCCATCATTGTGTAATCTTGTTACAATCATGTAAAGTTATTTACAGAAATGGGCATCTTGTTATAATCATGTAAACATTAGGAGATTGGCATCCCAATCTTCGACAGGATTGAGCATCGCAATCTTTGATAGGATTGGGCATCCGAATCTCTGTTGGACATCCAAAAACCTTAGATTCCTTCATATATATTGGAAATTATGGATGGGAGATTGGCATCGTGGAAGTGAAAAGTCCTTTCTATACATAATTTATTAGTTGCATCGGGTTTGCCAACTCAGTGGTAGACCAGGCTAATGATTAACCACCATGCCATCCATTTCTGCCACCTCAACCAATGCTGATTCCTCCTCCCTTTTCCCAAACCTCAGACCCAATCCTAACCCTAATCCTAAACCCCTCCCCTCCTTGTCCTCCTCCATCGCAGCCTCCGCCATTGCCTATCACCAACTAGCGACTGCCGCCACCACCTCTCTCAATGATCAGTGAGCAGTGCCTCTGCTAATGCATCCATCATCCTGCTTGATTTCGTGGATCTTTTTTGTGAAAGAGAAGATAGTGGTTGAAGGATGCATTTTTCTTGAAAACTAGGTTTCTTTCTGTGGAGTGATTGAATATTCCCTAATTGATTTTGATGAGCTCAAAGCATTTGAGTATGCCTTATATTGTTCTAATGAATTCAATTTAGTATTTCAAGTAAATCTTTATGAAGTTCTGTCTAAGTGCCTTGAGCTTTGGTTCAGAGCATTTTGGTTAAGTATTGAACTCTATTTGAACCAAAGTCTGCATCACGAGTCGACTCCTGAAATTTACGAGTCGACTTCAGGACACTTGAAGTTTCTGGAACAAGCTCGAGTCGACTCTGGGACTTAAAAATAGTAATCATACTTTAAAAGATAATTCAATTAATAATGTTAAATCATTGAATGAAGAAAACTTGAAATTAACTAAAGAACTTGAAAAATATAAACCTATTGTTGAGAAGTTTACTTATAGCTATGAAAAACTAGAAATGATTCTTAATAGTCAAAAAGCTGTGTTTAATAGAGCCGGATTAGGATATAAGCGTAAGAACAAACAGAAATTTCTTAAAAACTTATTTATAAAAGTCGATAAAAGTAAAGCTAAAGATGTAACCTATTTTTGTTGTGATAGAATAGTACATAAAGCTAATGTGTGCAACTATAGAAAAACAGAAGCTAAAAGAAAAATTAAAAAGGTTTGGGTTCCAAAAGAAACTAACATAGCTAACCTAGAAGTACCTAAGAAAACTTGGGTACCTAAGACTGCTTGATTTCTTTGTGTATAGGAGTGTCTTGCGACCAAGCTCAATAAACACTGTTGGTACTTGGATAGTGGCTGCTCAAGACATATGACGGGTGACAAGGAGCAATTCTTCATCCTAGAATCTAAGAAAGGAGGTGTAGTGACTTTTGGAGACAATAACCAAGGTCACATAATTGGTATCGGTAAAATACAAATCACACCTTCAACCCTTGTTGATAATGTTCGGTTTGTAGATGGTCTCAAGCATAATTTACTTAGCGTTAGTCAATTGTGTGATAGAGATTTTGATATTTTGTTTAAACCATCCTCATGCATCATAACCAATTTAATTGACAATAGCCTAGTTTTCAAAGGACTAAGATGTAGCAATGTGTTTGTAGTAGATCTTGATGATCTTGCTAAAAACAGCCGCTGCTTAGTAGCTGATGATACTAAGATCAATGAGAAAAGTTGGTTATGGCATCATAAATTAAGTCATGCAAGCATGGATACACTGTCTAAATTAATTAAAAGAGATTCTGTGATTGGTTTGCCAAAGCTGAAATTTGAGAAAAATAAAATTTATAGAGCATCTCAATTTGGCAAACAATCTATAAGTTCTTTTAAGTCTATAAACCGTGTTTCTACTACTAGACCTCTTGAGCTACTTCATATGGACCTCTTTGGACTAACTAGGACCACAAGCCTTGGTGGAAAGAAGTATAGACTTGTGATAGTAGATGATTTTTCTAAATACACATGGGTAATATTCTTGGCTCATAAAGATGAAGCTTTTTCAGCATTTAAGAAATTCCATAAGAAAGTAACTAATGTAAAAAATACTTCAGTTATAGCTATTAGGAGTGATCATGGAACAGAATTTGAAAATCATCTTTTTGAAAAATTTTGTAGTAAAAAGGGCATAACTCATAACTTTTTTGCACTTAGGACTCCATAACAAAATGGAGTGGTAGAAAGAAAGAATAGAACCCTAGAAGAAATGGCTAGGACCATGTTGTGTGAAAGTGATCTCCCAAAGTACTTTTGGGCTGAAGCAATTAACACATCATGTTATATTCTATATAGAGTTTTATTGAGACCAATTATAACGAAAACATCTTATAAACTTTAGAGAGATAGAAAATTCAAAGTAAACTACTTTCATATTTTTGGTTGTGTGTGTTTCATTCATAATAATGATAAAGATAACTTAGGTAAATTTGATTCTAAATCTGATGAAGGTATCTTTTGGGATACTCTACATCAAGTAGGGCATATAGAGTTTTCAACAAAAGAACTCTTGTTGTTGAAGAATCTATTCATGTTATTTTTGATGAGACTGCTTCCACTAGCAAGGAAGTAGCTTTTGATGATGATGCAGGGATACTTGAAGAAAAGATGAATGACGTGACCTTGCAAGAGGATGAACCAAAGCAAATTGAAGAGACTTCAATAAGCCAAGAGGTAATTGCTGATCATGGGCTTACAAAGGCTTGGAGGTATGCTTACGGTCACCCTAAAGAGTTAATCTTAGATGATCCATCTCAACCTGTTAGAACTAGAGCCTCTCTTAGGAACTTAAATAATCATCTTGCATTTGTATAACATTTAGAACCTAAAAACATTGAAGAAGCTAAAAATGATGTAAATTAGATAAACGCTATGCAGGAGGAACTTAACCAATTTACAAGAAACAACGTATGGAACTTAGTTGAAAGACCCTCTGAATACTCAATAATTAGAACTAAATAGGTGTACAAAAATAAGCTTGATGAAAATGGAGTTGTGGTTAGGAACAAGGCTAGACTAATAGCAAAGGACTATAATCAAGAAGAAGGTATAGATTTTGATAAGACCTTTGCTCCTATGGCTAAACTCGAGGCAATTAGATTGTTACTAGCATTTGCATATTTTAAAAATTTCAAATTATTTCAAATGGATGTAAAAAGTGCTTTCTTAAATGGGTATATTAATGAGGAGGTTTATGTTGAACAACCTCCTGATTTTGAAAATCATCAATACCCTAACTATGTTTACAAATTAAATAAAGAACTTTATGGTCTAAAACAAGTTCCTAGAGCATGGTATGAAAGACTTAGCAAATTTTTATAGATCATGAATTTTTTAGAGAAAATGTTGATACAACCTTGTTTTTGAAAAAGAAAAGCAAAGATATGTTAATAGTGCAAATTTATGTAGATGATATTATTTTCGGTGCTACTAACAATCGTCTTTGTGAAGAGTTTGCTGAATTAATGCGGAGTGAATTTGAAATGAGCATGATGAGAGAGTTAAACTATTTTCTCGGAATTCAAATTAAACAATCTAAGGAAGAAATTTTCATCAATCAAGCTAAGTACATCAAGAAGATGCTAAAGAAATTTGATATGGATGGAAACAAGTCAATTGGCACCCCCATGAGCTCATCATGCAAACTAGACAAAGATGAATCAGGTAAGTCAGTAGATCAAAAGCTATATAGAGATATGATCGGTTCATTATTATATCTTACAGCAAGTAGACCCGATATCATGTTTAGTGTATGCATGTGTGCTAGGTATCAATCTAATCCTAAGGAATCACACCTAATTGCAGTTAAAAGAATTTTTAAGTATCTAATAAGAACAAAAGATATAGGGTTATGGTACTCTAAAGAATCTAGAATAGAATTAATAGGGTACACTGATTCTGACTTCACTAGTTGTAAACTTGATAGAAAAAGTACCAGCGGGTCATGTCAATTCTTAGGAGAGAACTTAATTTCATGGTTTAGCAAGAAACAAAACTCGGTTGCACTATCTACGGCGGAAGCCGAATATATTGTTGCAGAAAGTTGTTGTGCTCAAATTTTATAGATCAAGCAACAACTTGAAGATTATG
Organism: Phoenix dactylifera; assembly: GCF_009389715.1. NCBI lineage: Eukaryota > Viridiplantae > Streptophyta > Magnoliopsida > Arecales > Arecaceae > Phoenix > Phoenix dactylifera. The sequence continues at coordinate 183,999 of NW_024067895.1, read as the reverse complement.
GAATTAAGCAAGATAAGATTTTCATAAACTGTGATAATACCAGTGCCATAAATCTAACTAAAAATCCAATTCGGTACTCAAGAACTAAACACATTGAGATAAGACATCACTTCGTAAGAGATCATGTGTTAAATGGTGATGTGGTGCTTGAATATGTTTGTACTGATGATCAACTTGCTGATATCTTCACAAAATTCTTGAGTGAAGATCGATTTTGTATTCTTAGAAGAGGGTTAGGAGTGATTGATCCATTTCTTTGATTCTTTTCTCTCATTCATTGATTTTGATCATTAATTTATGTTTTATATAATATTCCACGTCTATGATCATCAAATCATTCCTTAAGCTCTAAAGATTACCATTTTTCTCTCTTTTGGCACGGTTCTAAGTAACTGAGTTTTTGGTCTGTGCCAGAGTTCGAGTTGACTCGGATGATTCTGAGAGTCGACTCGTGGGCGAGTCGACTCGCGAATTTTTAGAAGTCGACTCGAGGTCGGAAATTCGTCTTTTAACCCTAAACGAAATGACTATTTTCAAATCTTTCTTTTCGGCTATCACTATTCCAAAATTCTCGAGTCGTGTCCCACGGTCGTCTCCGCCTCCTCCCTTCATTTTTCTTCCTATTTTCTTCCATTTAATGTTTCTCCCTCCTTGGGTAGGTCGGGATGCCTAGCCACTGTATCTCGCCGGAAGAGACCTCTCGTTGCGAACGGCGCCGAGAGACGATCCAAGGCGAGGAACGAACCCATGAGACCACCTCCTCCGGTTCCCTCTTCGCCTCAGTCGGTTCCCTCGCGCTCGTGCGTCGGAAGAGTTGTCTCTGCCGGAAGTAAAGTCGATTTTGACTTCCTCTCCCGAGAAGGGTTCACGGTAGGGCATCGTCTTAGGGCTCAAGGTTTAGATTACTTTTGTTCCCTTGATCTTCCCACATACCCTGGGTTAGTCCAAAAAATTCTATGGCACCGTCACACGCGGTGGCGGCGGTCTTCAAGAGAGGGTAGCCAATGTCCCTATCTGCATCTCAGAGGATCTCATTGCACGAATAATCCATCTATCTCATGAGGGTATAGCTCCCACTCACCCCTCTGATAGATTCGAGGCCCTTATGGCCATTCTAGGGAGAGTACCCTAGTCCCCCATTGAGGAGGTCTTCACAAATCAACTCTCCACTGAGATGCACCTCCTACTTAGTATTATTTCTCGCACTCTCTTCCCTAAAACGGGTAGGTTTGACTTTATTTCTGAGAAAAACCTAGCTATCATGTTCAACATCCTACATGACGTCCCTCTCAACTTTCCTAGACTTATTTACAGTTATATTTGTGAACCTTTAGAAAAACCTAGACTGAGTCTTCCTTATGGTATGCTCTTCACCTTGATCCTTAAGGAGTTAGAGGTTCCTATCCCTGAGGGGGAACCCTCTCGTTCACTTCGTTACACTGACTATATGAACGAGGGGACTCTCCACCGAATGGGATTCCACAAGGTTGAGGGTACTTGGGTTAGAAAAAATTCTTCTGCCATACCATCTGACCCCACTGCTCCTCACTCTTCCACTTCTGAACATGAACCGGATACCTCCGCAGATCCTTCCACCTTCCCATCCACTGCTGGTCCTTCATCCACTGTGCCACCATCTCAGCAGCCCCTTGAGGTTAGGCTTAGTGGTGAGCAGCTCAGAGCACTGAGGGATGATATTTTAAGAGAACTACGGAGTACAACTAGTACACCCTCTACTGATCTGACCCCCTCAACTATAGTAGTGTCAGTGATGATTGCTGAAGTCAAGAAGGAATTATCCAGTCTGAGAAGTCTTATTCAGGGTCAATACATGAGATTCTTAAATGTTAAGGAAGACACGAAGCAGATGCAAGATTTAGTAAGATTAGAGCTGCTAAGGCTAAATGAAGGAGCTGAAAGAGTAGCAAACGCTGTTATCAATAAGCTTGACGCGAACATTGACAGTGTAAACCAGTTGACCCAAACCCACAATAGGACTACTTCAGAAATTATTCAGCAACTGAAAAATATCTTTGAGGCAGTTCGTTTGCTTATGGAGTGTCAGCGACGAAATTTGGGAGCTTCATCTTCTTCTAGACGTCCACCTCCCTAAACTTGTATTTTTTTGAAAATCATTTGAAGTCCTTTTAGACTTTCAATCATTGTATTCAATTTTGTAATACTTACAATGAATTGAAAAGTCTTGTTTTTATCTAAGAACTTATGTATTTTGTGGTGTTTGTATGCTTTTTGTGTTTTGAGTACTATGTACTTTCTGAACATCTTTTATGTATTCAAGCTTACAGTGAATGAAAAGCATATCTTTTTGTCTTATTAACTATGCTTCTTGTATGTTTTGACTCCTTGATACTTCACCTTTTTGCTACGATGACAAAAAGGGGGAAAACATATGATATATTGTAAGTAAAGGGAATCACTAAACAAGAAAACTGTTAAGCAAAATGTGATTTATTTTTAGTGGATTCGATTCCTCGAGGTTCATTATTCCTCCGTTGGGGCTCCTCAAGGAGTAATCTCCAGAGTCTATTCAAGAAATATTCGGAGATTAGTTGGATCATAGTCAAGAACAAATCCTCAGATTTTTTCTTCTATAATTTAGAGCTTAAGTTCAAGTTTAAAACACTAAAAGTAATTTCAGAAGACTTGAACAAAGTTCAAACAAAATTGAATGCACATGTTGAGGGAGAGAATCTGAAATTCTAAGAAAACAAATTTATTAAAGATATATAAGCCAAATAATTGATTATATAATTTGAAGGCTTATATAATTTCAAATGAAAGAGGGAGCTTTAATTTCAGAGTTTACTAACTCATACCTTTCAATTTTGGATACACTAAATGACTAGACATTTGAATTCATTTCAAAACTTTATCTTGAATCATTCCTTGAATGAGTAATTCACTTTATTAATACTCAATGTTTTGTCAGCATAAAAAAGGAGGAGATTGTGGAGTGATTGAGTACTCCCTAATTGATTTTGATGAGCTTAAAGCATTTGAGTATGCCTTATGTTGTTCTAATGAATTCAATCTAGTATTTCAGGTAAATCTTTATGAATTTCTGTCTAAGTGCCTTGAGATTTGGTTCAGAGCATTTTGGTTAAGTATTGAACTCTATTTGAACCAAAGTCTGCATCACGAGTTGACTCCTGAACTTATGTGTCGACTCCTTGAGGATGATAGTGGTATTTTGATGATTAATACAATAATCAAGAGTATGTTACAAGTTAATTCGATACTTCATTTATAAGTCTGTTACTCTCAGTATATTCGTATAATAAGATAAAGATGCATTTCATTGTTTATATGGATGAATCTAACCTTGAGTTGCAGCAAAGTGTGGATTGAGTCGACCCCAAGGTTGATTGGGTCGATCCCGGCACATCAAGAAAGCATCTGGCACACTTCTGCAAAAATGGCACGGATGAACAGTAGTTGGGTCGACCCAAGAAAAGCATGAGTCGACCCAAACCTCAAGCCTCTCAAGCCTCAAGAAAACAGTTCTCTGGAAACACTGAGAGGGTCGACCCAAGAGGAAGTTGAGTCGACCCAAGCTTGAGTCGACCCAAACACTGAGAGGGTCGACCCAAAGACAGTGACAGAATACATTGACAGAATAGGTTCTCTGGAAACCCTGAGAGGGTCGACCCAAGTGAAAGTTGAGTCGACCCAACTGAACCTTGAGTCGACCCAAAGAAATGTTGAGTCGACCCAAGTGAAGGAAGGCTGAATTATAAGTTTCTGTGGTTCTGAGAGGGTCGACCCAAGGAAAGGTTGAGTCGACCCAAGTGAAAGTTGAGTCGACCCAAGCACGGGCAGAAGCATAATGGCTAGTTCTGCAGAAGTACTTTTTGTCCTTCCAACAGTGAGTAACGGCTAGTTTTTGAATTCTAATCATTGGGGCTTGTCCAATGGATGAAGAAAACTATTTAAAGGGGCACTATTCATCAGAGAGAACATCTTTTTGCAAAATATCAAAGAGTACACAAGAAAGACAAAGTGCCCTAATCTTCTTCATTCAAGTGCTTCATTCAAGAGTCAAAAGAAAGTGGTTGAGCAGATTCCAAGAGTCATTAAGAGCTCCATCCACCCTTGAAGAGTGAAGCATCCTTGACAAAGAAGAGAGAAGTCACATCAAGCGATAACTATTCTCTAAACTCTTCTTTGTAGATTATATTGTTATATTTGCTCATCTAGGAGCTTAAATCTTCTTACTTCGTTTATTAAACTTCTTGTAAAGGTTAGTTGGTAAGCCCGCAAAACCAACGGTGTAGGTTGATTGGTGAACCCGTAAAACCAATTGTAAAGGTTCGTTGGTGAGCCTAGAAAACCAACATAGGTTCGTTGGTAAGCCCGTAAAACCAACATAGGTTTTTGGTAAACCCGGAAAACCAAAGTGTAAAGGTTTTTGGATTGTGAGCCCGGAAAACAATCTAACTGTAATCTGCGGGATTATAGTGAATTCCCAAGGGATCGCTTGGGGAGTGGACGTAGGTACTTAGGAGAGCACCGAACCACTATACTTCTTGTTGTTTGTATTGTGATTTGTTTAATTCCACTAACTCATCAATTAACATAAGTAAGATAGTTAAAATTAAGAGAAACCAATTCACCCCCCCTCTTGGCTTGTCACCTTGGGCAACAAGTGGTATCAGAGCCAGGTTCTCCAATAGTACTTATTGATCTCACAATCAAGAGTTAAAGATCATGACAACCCAAGTGGGATGTTCTATGAGTGAGGGGCAATCCACAAATAGACCTCCTCTATTTAATGGCACAAATTACACATACTGAAAAGCTAGGATGAGGATATTCATTCAAGCTTTAGACTATGAATTGTGGTATATTATTACTAGAGGACCTCACACACCCACAATTAGTATAGAGGGCACTATCATACCCAAACCAAAAATGGATTGGAATGAAAGTGATAGAAGATTAGTACAATTAAATGCAAAAGCAATTAATGTACTTTACTGTTCATTAGATGTAAGTGAATTCAATAGAATATCTACATGCATCTCTGCAAAAGAAATTTGGGACAAACTTGAGGTCACACATGAAGGAACTAATCAAGTTAAGGAGTCAAAAATAAACATATTAGTACATAAGTATGAATTGTTTAAAATGGAATCCACTGAGTCCATAACTGATATATTTACTCGTTTTACTGAAATTATAAATGGGCTAAAAAGTTTAGGAAAGTCTTATACTAACTCTGAATTGGTGCGAAAAATTCTCAGGTCTCTACCAAGAGTTTGGGAGGCCAAGGTAACTGCAATTCAGGAAGCTAAGGACCTTAATACACTACAATTAAAGGAACTTCTAGGATCACTCATGACCCATGAGTTGACCATGAGGCAAAATTCAGAAGACGAGGTCAAGAGAAGAAAGACCATTGCCCTAAAGTCAACCACTCCAAAACAATAAACTGAGTCGGAAGATTCAGATGATGATGATGAATTTGATGAAGAAGGAATGGCTATGCTTGGAAGAAAATTTAGAAAATTTATTAGAGGTAAGAATAGATTTCATAAAAAGAAACCCTTCTTCAAAGGTAGCTCAAGCAAAGAAAAGGGTAAGGACAAAGAAAAGGAAAAAGAATCACCTATTTGTTATGAGTGTAACAAGCCCGGACATTATAAGATAGATTGCCCGGAATTAAAGTGGATGGCAAGAAAACTGAAAAAGAAGAACTTCATGGCTGAATGGAGTGAAAGTGAGGAGTCAAGTTCGGAAGAGGAAGATCATCAAGAGACGGCTCAAATATGTTATATGGCCAATGACGATTAGGTAGATTCTGAACTTGAATGTGATTTTACTGTTGATGAATTACATGATGCATTTTTAGAACTCATGGAAGAACATAAAAAACTAATCAATAAAAATAAAGTTCTAAAAGAAGAAAATCAATCTCTTATCAAAGATAAGTTAAAACTATCTCATAACTATGAAACATTAAGTAGGAAACTCACAAATGAAACCAAGAATCTAATTGCTGAAAATGTCAAGTTAAAAGAAGATGCTGAAAAATATAAATCCTTAGTAGATAAGTTTACACTTAGTTCTACCAAATTAAATATGATTCTTGATAGTCAAAAAGCTGTATATGATAAGGCTGGATTAGGATATAAAACAAACAGGAAACAAAAATACTTAAAGAACATTTTTGTAAAAGCTAAAAATGAAAATATTACTTGTCATTGCTGCAATAAATTAGGACATAAAGCATATGAATGTAACTATAGAAAGTCCAGTCAAAACAAATTGAGTAATAATCATAAGCTTAAATTCAAGAAAGTTTGGGTTCCAAAAGGAACATCAAGTACTAACCCTAAAGGACCCAACATAGTTTGGGTACCTAAAGCTCTTTCTTGATCTTTATTGCAGGGGTGTCTTGCAGCTAATAAAGTGGAAAAACGATGGTATCTAGATAGCGGCTGTTCAAGACACATGACCGGTGACGTAGATCAATTTGTCACCTTGGAATCTAAGAAGGGTGGAGTAGTAACCTATGGAGACAATGGAAAAGGGTATATCATTAGAAAGGATAAAATTTTCATTACTCCATCTACTTTCATAGAAAATGTCTTATTAGTTAAGGGTTTGAAACATAACCTACTTAGCATAAGTCAATTTTGTGATAAAGGGTTTAGAGTCACATTTGAAGCATCAGTATGCATAATCACAAATCCTAAAGATAATAGCATTGTACTTGTAGGACAAAGGCAAAGAAATATTTATATGGTAGATCTTCATGATTTAGGCAAGAAAAATGGATTATGCTTAATTACTAATGAAGAAAAGAAAAATGAAACAAGTTGGCTTTGGCATCGTAGACTAGGATATGCTAGTATGGAATTAATATCAAAACTAGTCAAGAAGAAATTAATAAAAGATGTGCCAAAATTGATTTTTGAAAAGGACAAAATCTATGGACCATGCTCATTAGGAAAACAAACTAAATCATCCTTCAAATCAAAGAATATAGTATCAACAACTAGGCCTTTTGAACTCATACATATGGATCTATTTGGACCCACTAGAACTGCGAGTCTAGGAGGAAAAAAGTATGGACTAGTTATTGTAGATGATCTTTCAAGATATACATGGGTTTCATTTTTGGCACATAAGAATGAAGCATTTTCAGAATTCTTGAAACTTTATAATAATATCATAAATAAAAAGAAGCTCACCTTAGTAGCAATTCGAAGTGATCATGGTACTGAATTTGAAAATCAACACTTTGAAGAATTTTGTAATAAAAATGGTATCTCACATCAATTTTCAGCACCTAGAACGCCTCAACAAAATGGGGTTGTTGAAAGGAAAAACAGGACATTGGCAGAAATGGCACGCACGATATTGTGTGAGTCAAATCTTCCAAAGTACTTTTGGGCTGAAGCTATAAGCACTGCTTGCCATATTCTAAATTGAGTTTTAATACGACCAATAACCAAGAAAACTCCTTATGAACTTTGGAAGAATAAGAAACCACCGCTAAATATCTTAGAGTATTTGGATGTAGATGTTTCATTTTAAACAATGGCAAGGAGGATCTAAGTAAATTTGATGCCAAGTCAGATGAAGGTATCTTCTTAGGATACTCCACATCTAGCAGGGCATACAGAGTATTCAATAAAAGAACTCTTGTAGTCGAAGAGTCAGTTAATATCATATTTGATGAGTCTGATAGTGAGTCTGCTAGGAAAGAAAATATTCTTGATGATGATACAGGAATTATTAACTTTGAAAAGTTGAATATTGATGACGTGCCAATTCAAGATAAGGGAGATGATTGCGTGCCACCACAATCTCAAAACTTGCCAAAGGAATGGAGGTATGCATATGGACACCCTAAAGACTTAATCATTGGTGATCCATCTCAAGGGGTAAGAACTCGATCCTCTCTTAAAAATTTAAATGATTATCTTGCTTTTGTTTCACAGTTAGAACCTAAGACTTATGAAGAAGCTGAAAAAGATACCAATTGGATAAATGCTATGTAAGAAGAATTAAATCAATTCAAAAGAAGTAATGTATGGACATTAACTGAAAGACCAAAGCATAACTCTATAATTGGAACAAAATGGATCTTTAGAAATAAATTAGATGAAAATGGGTCAGTTATAAGAAATAAAGCTAGACTTGTAGCTAAGGGATACAATCAAGAAGAAGGAATAGATTTTGATGAAATATTTGCTCCTGTAGCTAGATTAGAGGCTATTAGATTACTTCTAGCTTTTGCATGTTTCATGGATTTCAAATTGTATCAAATGGATGTAAAAAGTGCATTCTTAAATGGTTTTATAGAGGAAGAAGTATATGTGGAGCAACCTCCTGGTTTTGAGAATCATGAATTGCCAAATCATGTGTTTAGACTACATAAGGCTTTATATGGATTGAAGCAAGCACCTAGGGCTTGGTATGATCGATTAAGCAAATTTCTACTAAATAATGACTTTAGTAGAGGAAATGTAGATAAAACACTGTTTCTCAAAAGAAAGGATGAAAATCTATTAGTGGTACAAATATATGTAGATGACATAATCTTTGGTGCCACAAATGATACTCTTTGCAAAGAATTTGCTGATTTAATGCACGGAAAATTCGAAATGAGTTTGATGGGAGAACTAAGTTTCTTTCTAGGATTACAAATCAAACAAACTAAAGAAGGTATCTTCATTAATCAAACTAAGTATACAAAGGAAATACTAAAAAAGTTTGGGAATAAAAATCATAAGGGAGTAGGCACTCCAATGAATCCTACTAGTAAGCTTGACAAAGATGAGAAAGGAAAGAGTATTGATATTAAGCTTTATAGAGGACTAATTGGATCCTTGCTCTACCTTACTGTTAGTAGACCAGACATCATGTTTAGTGTAGGAATATGTGCTAGATACCAATCAGATCCTAAGGAGTCACATTTAAGTGCTGTTAAAAGAATCCTTAGATATTTAAGAGGAACTACGAACATAGGATTATGGTACTCAAGAGACTCCTGTCTAGATTTGCTTGCATACTCAGATGCTGATTTTGCTGGATGCAAATTAGATAGAAAGAGCACTAGTGGAATATGTCAATTCTTAGGAAACAACTTAGTATCATGGTTTAGCAAAAAGCAGAATTCAGTGGCACTGTCAATAGCTGAAGCTGAATATATAGCTGCTGGCAGTTGTTGTGCTCAAGTACTATGGCTTAAGCAACAACTAGAGGACTATGGAGTTAAGCTAGATAACATTCCTATTAAGTGTGATAATACTAGTGCCATCAACCTCACTAAAAATCCGGTTCAGCATTTTAAAGCCAAACACATAGAAATAAGATATCATTTTATTAGGGATCATGTGCAAAATGGAAACATATGTATTGAGCATATATGCACTGAAAAACAATTAGCTGACATATTCACAAAACCCTTGAGTGAAGATAGATTCTGCACGCTAAGGAGGGAATTAGGCATATGTGATCCTTTTTATTGAAGAGATATAAAAGGGAGCAAGCAGTCTCATGATACATTCCTCCCATTTCTAAAAACCCATGAAACATGAGTCAAACTTGTCATCTATAGATTCATTACTCATGTATCATTGTCCCAGAAAGAATTTGTAAGGATTGGAAGCGAGAAAAATTTTTAGAAGCGAAAAGGAAGAGAAAGGAAAAATTTCTGAACTTGGGTCGACCCAACCCAAAATAGGGTCGACCCAACGTCGGGACCCCACTGTTAAAAGAAAGACCCGTGAGCTATCTAGGGCACTGTTTACACTTTGTCCTCTTCCGAAAATCCTATTCCCCACTCTCCAATCTCCTCCAATCATCTCCAAACAGTAGATTACTTCACAATCTTGGAGAAATGGGACCCAAAAGAGCCGTAGCCAAGCGATCCGGGAGGGTCTCACGGATCCAACGTGCGGAAAGAGAAGCTACGGAGCCATCTACAGTGTCTCCACAAGGTGAGACACGTGTAGAGCCACCTCCTCCTCCCTCCCCTTCAGTACAACTTGCAAAGTTTGCGGGGAGACCGGTTACAACGGGGAGAAGGATCCATTTCGAGTTCTTGGATCAAGAAGGATTCCATTTGGGGGGATGGATCCGAAGGCAAGGATGGGAGTATCTCTGCTCCCTAGATGTGGTGATATACCTGGGACTAGTCCGGAAGTTCTATGCCTTCCTCAAAACTGGGATGGGAGGGCTCATATCGGAAGTTCGAGGAGTTAGGGTTCGAGTTTTCGAAGAGAGTTTGAGTGAGTTGCTTCATCTCCCCTGCGAAGGAGCAACTCCAGAAAAGCCAGAAAACAAGTTGAGAGCCCTGCAGTTAATTCTTGAGAATGAAGACTTCGACTTCTCGGAGCAGGTTATAGCGAGCTCTCTTTCTGCAGAGATGAGGTTGTTGCACAACATCATTGATAGGATTCTATTTCCGAAGAGCGGGAGATTTGATCTCATTTCGGAGCGAGATCTAGTTGTGATGGAGCATATTATTCAGGGTATTCCCCTGAATCTCCCGGCCATGATACTGAGGCAGATGAGGAAGGTGATCTACAACTCCAGAGTATCCCTGCCTTATGGTATGATACTCACCTTGATCTTTCGACAGCATGACATATCAGTAGAGGGAGAGATCTCCAGGCATCTACTCCATACTGACACGTACACTGCACGATCCCTTATTCGCATGGGTTATGAGAAGGTGAACGGGCAGTGGGTACGTACTGGAGCAGGGATTCAGGGTGATGCACCAGAGGGTGATGCACCAGATTTTGGAGACCCTATCCCTGAGGATGAGGAGCATACGGATCATCCTACTGCACCTTCAGAGGCTGGACCATCGTCATCTGTTCCTGCGGGAGACACAGATGAGTTCTGGAGTAGGATGACTGAGCTTATGTCAGCTCAGGCGAGGACTATCACTGATGGGCTGACGAGCAGACTAGATATCATGTCGGCTGAGATCAGTGATCTGAGAGAGCAGATAGGAGCTCTACGGCGAGAGAGAGACTCATGGACCATCTGTGCCACAGGCAGCTGAGTCAGAGATTTCGGCACAGAGTTATCCAGCTCACCGTGCTCCACGCCAGACTCAGTCTCATCAGGCTCGACCTCCCCTCGCCACTTATACTAGAAGGATGAGGACTAGATCACAGCCATTAGATACTCCCTACGCTGATATTAGCATTATGATTAGAGCCTAGGATATGTATCTAGTTCTCATATGTATTTTGTGTTGATCATGTACTTTGAACTTTGATTGAGGAACATTGTATTTGTTTTTGTTTTTGGCATTAATTGTACTAAAATATTCCTATTTTGATCAATGAAGTTTAAATGTTTGTTAATTATTGTGCATATTCCCATGCACCTATTTGATGATAACAAAAAGGGGGAGAAGTAAGGAAAGACAAATAAGTTGTGTAAGAAAGAGAAATAAGTTGTCAAACAAGTTGAAAATTATAATAGAAAAGCATATACATTTAAGAGGGAGCAATTTGTAACAATGAAAATGATCAAATCTAAAATTTCTATTGAATTTCAGAATTTGGCACATAGAATTTCAGAATTTGGCACATACCTTTCACACCTCGATACATAATCTGAAACTCATGCTTTATCTCAAATTTTTGAAGTTTCATCTTTAATGAAATATAAATGAAAGGGGGAGCAATTCAAAAAGTCAAATTGAAAACATTTGGATGAAATAGGGGGAGACTTTACTCTCAAATTTGAAAAGCTGAAATTCAGCAACTTGAGCCCTTTTTAAAACTAATTTTAAGATAAGTATCAATAGGCTCATACTCTATATTTTGTAATCATCAAAAAGGGGGAGATTGAGGATGATAGTGGTATTTTGATGATTAATACAATAATCAAAAGTATGTTACAAGTTAATTCGATACTTCATTTATAAGTCTGTTACTCTCAGTATATTCGTATAATAAGATAAAGATGCATTTTATTGTTTATATGGATGAATCTAACCTTGAGTTGCAGCAAAGTGTGGATTGAGTCGACCCCAAGGTTGATTGGGTCGACCCCGGCACATCAAGAAAGCATCTGGCACACTTCTGCAAAAATGGCACGGATGAATAGTAGTTGGGTCGACCCAAGGAAAGCATGAGTCGACCCAAACCTCAAGCTTCTCAAGCCTCAAGAAAACAGTTCTCTGGAAACACTGAGAGGGTCGACCCAAGAGGAAGTTGAGTCGACCCAAGCTTGAGTCGACCCAAACACTGAGAGGGTCGACCCAAAGGCAGTGACAGAATACATTGATAGAATAGGTTCTCTGGAAATCCTGAGAGGGTCGACCTAAGTGAAAGTTGAGTCGACCCAACTGAACCTTGAGTCGACCCAAAGAAATATTGAGTCGACCCAAGTGAAGGAAGGCTGAATTATAAGTTTCTGTGGTTCTGAGAGGGTCGACCCAAGGAAAAGTTGAGTCGACCCAAGTGAAAGTTGAGTCGACCCAAGCACGGGCAGAAGCATAACGGCTAGTTCTGCAGAAGTACTTTTTGTCCTTCCAACAGTGAGTAACGGCTAGTTTTTGAATTCAATCCATTGGAGCTTGTCCAATGGATGAAGAAAACTATTTAAAGGGGCACTATTCATCAGAGAGAACATCTTTTTGCAAAATATCAAAGAGTACACAAGAAAGACAAAGTGCCCTAATCTTCTTCATTCAAGTGCTTCATTCAAGAGTCAAAAGAAAGTGGTTGAGCAGATTCCAAGAGTCATTAAGAGCTCCATCCACCCTTGAAGAGTGAAGCATCCTTGACAAAGAAGAGAGAAGTCACATCAAGCGATAACTATTCTCTAAACTCTTCTTTGTAGATTATATTGTTATATTTGCTCATCTAGGAGCTTAAATCTTCTTACTTCGTTTATTAAACTTCTTGTAAAGGTTAGTTGGTAAGCCCGTAAAACCAACGGTGTAGGTTGATTGGTGAACCCGTAAAACCAATTGTAAAGGTTCGTTGGTGAGCCCGGAAAACCAACATAGGTTCGTTGGTAAGCCCGTAAAACCAACATAGATTTTTGGTGAATCCGGAAAACCAAAGTGTAAAGGTTTTTGGATTGTGAGCCCGGAAAACAATCCAACTGTAATCCGCGGGATTATAGTGAATTCCCAAGGGGTCGCTTGGGGAGTGGACGTAGGTGCTTAGGAGAGCACCGAACCACTATACTTCTTGTTGTTTGTATTGTGATTTGTTTAATTCTACTAACTCATCAATTAACAAAAGTAAGATAGTTAAAATTAAGAGAAACCAATTCACCCCCCCTCCTCTTGGCTTGTCACCTTGGGCAACACTCCTAACACTTGAAGTTTTTGGCACAAGCTCGAGTCGACTCCAGGACTCTTCGAGTTGACTCCGACTGAGAATAGACAGAAGGACAGAACGTTAAATTTTAGACCCTGTTAGCTAGTCGACTCCAAAAGATTGTGAGTCGACTCCAATGCTTGGCGAGTCGACTCCAGATGGTCCCGAGTCGACTCCATGGAAAAGCTGACAAAAAGATAGAACATTAGTTTTTGAGACCCTGTCAGCAAGCCGACTCGCGAAGACTTCGAGTCGTCTCCTACATCAGCCGAGTCGACTCCCAGTTTGTCTGAGTCGACTCCCAGAGGAAAATAGTCTGAAAGACAAAGATTCAGTTCTGGAGATCCTGTGAACAAGTCGACTCCAAGTGTTCCAGAGTCGACCCCCAATTTAGCCGAGTCGACTCCTGTTGGGAACCCGCCCATGCCGCTGATATTTCAAAAATTTTTCAGATGGCAGCGGAATCGGCATGCACGGGTTTGACGTTCATCGCATGAACGTTGTTTCGAGACCTTTCGTAATTAGGTAAGAATTAAAACTTTTAAAACTATTAGGAAGATCAAATCTTCACCTTGCGCGGGTAGATGATCACCGCAAATCTGAATTCGTGGTTTTGGAAGAGGGTTCGCTTGAAGCCGTTCAAACGTCCGGCCTCTACGGGTATCCACACGAAGCAGGATCCGATCCAAGCTCTCTATCTCACCGGGGTGCTAGCTCCCTTGCAAAGATAGCTTTGATGGCTGATGTCCTCTCTTTCAATCAACTCTTGATTGCATTAGAGAGGAGGAAGAAGAAGGATCTTGAAGAAGAAGAAGAAGATCAAATCCCTTCGCAGCCTTCTTCTCTTCACACGCGCTGAAGCCAAGGAAGAAGACCAAGAGGAGGGAGACGCCTCCTCTTCTTTTTTTCCTTGCTGATGGCGGCTGAACCAAGAGGAGTTGAGAGGGGAGGCCACGGCTTGAAGAGGAGTTCAAGATACATCTAGGGCGCCGGCCCTAGTGCCTCTCTTATAGCCATCAAGGGCTCCTCCAAAGTAGGAGCCCTAGATGACTTTCCAAAGAGGGGGGGGGCGCCGGCCCCCTTCTTCTTCAATCCGCACCATCCAAGATGAGAGGGGCTCATGCCCCTCTTACTTGGTTAACCTAATCCTCTTCCAAAGAGGATTAGGTGCCTCTCTCATGGTTTAATCCTAATCTAATTAGGATTGGCCAAATTGGGTTCAATCTATGCTAGTCCTAATCCAACTAGGACTTGAATGAATCATGACTCAATTGAACTCTTCAATCCTAATCCAATTAGGAGTCATGTTGATTCATTGGATTAATAATTAATTTAGACTTAAGGAATCCTAATCCAATTAGGATGTATTTAATTTTAGTCCTAATCCAATTAGGACTCTGTTTGAATCCGAAGTCCTAATCCAATTAGGATTTCTAGGAATCCTACTCCAAGTAGGAATCCAATTTTAATTCAAAATTCCTAATCTTATTAGGATTGTAGGAATCCTATTCCAAGTAGGAATCCCTGTCCTACTCCAACTAGGATTCCCAGTCCTAATCCAATTAGGACTCTAGGAATCCTACCCGAAGTAGGATTCTTGTTTCAAGTCCAATTAATTAATTCCCTTTCCTTCTTCAACTTCTTATCAATCAAATTGATTACTTGTGATTCCTAATCACGATTTCAACCATCGGATCGGTCAATACTTCTAGTGTGTGTGACCCCATAGGTTCTACTCTGACTGGTAGTGAGATATATTATGATCTCTATCACAATATCATTGAAAACTCCTTTCAATGGGTTGGAACGATTCCAACTCAACTCATTAGGGTTTATTGATCATCAAGATAATCCCTATGAGTCCCACCATCCTCCAGTGACACCTAGCAGCATGTAGTGGCTACTCAGTAGAATAGAAAGATGAACCTCTAGGTGCAGTTAACATGTGATACAGTCCTACTATCGTGGATCCCTATAGGACGGAGGTCATGGACAACTCGTCAAACCCCATCGTCTGTCATATGTCAAGATTTGTTCGACTTGAGTTCGATAGTGGAAAACTCTTTTTCACTTTATATTACTGCCCTGGCCAAGGTCTTAGAACTCAGTCTAACAAATCACATAGGATCACTCCTTTTCTATCAAGGTCGATAGATTCCTTATAGGTGCATACCCTACTCCTACAGTGAACCTACTGCAGCCAATCTACACTGCATGGACCCATATGGCTAGAGACCATGTATGTGTGCAGTCAAACTACAATAACCTCACTGTGAGTAGCCGAAGCACCGCAGGTCAAAGGACCAGTCACACTACTGCAACATCAAGCAAGTCACTGACGAGTGGATAGACATCCAAGTGACTTCTTGTCTTGGTCACGCTCAGTACCCTTGTTCTCTAACAAGCACCTGCACTATCACTTCAGTGTCCCTACACTGTGGACTCAAGTCTCGTCCATCCAGAAGGAAAGTGATCTGTGCACTGATCGGATCGATCACCGTCCTCGTGATGATCCATTGATCAGGAGCATTTAGAAATTAATCACCAATGATACATGGCTCAAATTCTCAACTCTTGAGAATATGTATCATCATCTTATTAATTTCTTGGACGATTCATAGACACATAAATAATATGAATGAAAAGATGCCTTTTATTTATTCAATAATAAATAGTCAAGTACAAAATTATGTCCCTAGAATCAACAATGTGTCAGCCAAATTGGCTTCTAGGGCATACATCTAACAATCTCCAACTTGCACTAAAGCCAATTTGTCATATATCTTAGGCCCATCTTCTCAAGGTGGGCTTCAGTCTTTTGCTGACTCAGCTGCTTAGTGAATGGGTCTGCCACGTTATCCGCGGAGTCTACTCTCTGCACCTCTACATCATAGTCGCGTATGAAATGGAAGCGCCGCTCTATGTGCTTGGATTTCTGATGAGACCATGGCTCCATAGCTTGTGCTATGGTGCCAATGTTATCGCAGTAAAGTGTTATGGCATCTAATGATATTACACCTAACTCTGCAATTAACTTTTAATCAGAAGGTTTCCACTGCACCCTTAGATACGGCTTAACATTCAGCTTCTAAGGTAGAATCTATAATGATCGGTTGTTTGGAACTCTTCCAATTTACTGAACCACAATTGCACATATTCTGATGTAGACTTTCTATCATCAATATGTGTGCATCCTTCTACCTTCAACTCTGATCTTCTCCCGAAGACCAAGAACATGTTCTTAGTTCTTCTCAAGTACTTAAGACTGTTCTTTCACAGCTATCCAGTGCTTTTTTGCCTGGATCCGACTGATATCTGCTTGTGACACTCACAGCAAGAGCTATATCAGGTTGTGTACACAGCATGGCATACATGAGGCTTCCCATTGCCGATGCATAGGGAATCTTGCTCATGTGTTGAATCTCTTCAGCACCTCCTCTATGTACATCTTCTGTGAAAGGCCAAGCATTCTTTTAGATCTATCTCTATAGACCTTTATTTCCAAAATATAGGATGCTTCCCCAAGGTCTTTCATGGAGAATTCTTTTTGACAACCAGACCTTGACCGAGGTTAGCATGGGAATATCATTCCCAATCAGGAGAATGTCATCTACGTACAGTACGAGAAAAACTACAGCACTTCCACTAACCTTTTTGTAAACACATGGTTCCTCTTCGTTTTTGATGAAATCAAACGTTTTGATTGCATCATCGAAACGAGTGTTCCAACTCCGAGAGGCTTGCTTTAGTCCATAGATGGACCTTTGCAGCTTGCAGACCTTGTGATCTCCATCACTGGAAGTGAAACCCAAAGGCTGTTCCATATAGATATCTTCATCAAGATGTCCATTCAGGAAAGCAGTTTTCACATCCATCTGCCAGATTTCATAATCATGAAATGCTGCAATGGCAAGCAATGTTCGGATGGATTTTAGCATGGCTACAGGTGAAAAGGTCTCCTGATAGTCAATGCCTTCGCGCTGACTATACCCTTTCACCACAAGCCTTGCCTTATAGGTCTCTACCTCTCCATCCGAACCTATCTTCCTTTTGTAGATCCATTTGCATCCAATAGGTACAATACCTTCTGGTGGATCTACTAAGGTCCAGACTTGGTTGGAACGCATGGAGTCTAACTCTGACTTCATAGCTTCCAGCCATTTCTCGGAATCGACATCAGATATCGCCTCGTTGTAGGTTTTGGGATCCTGTATGTGATCCCTATCTCCCACCAGGAACATTTCCTCGGTATCCTCTTCTAGTATACCTAAGTATCTATCGGGAGGATGGGAGACCCTACTAGATCTACGAGGTGGTCGAGAGACATCGTGTACTGGCTCTGTATGAATGGGTTCAATAGGATCCATGACTCGTTGCTTTTCAGAGACTTTCTCTTCAAGCTCAATTTTCCTCCCACTGCCTCTATCAAGGATAAACTGATTTTCCAAGAAGATGGCATGACGGCTCACAAACACATTGTGATCCTCTGAGACGAAAAAATTGTATCCTAATGGCTCTTTAGGATATCCTATAAAACGAGCATTTATGGTCCTAGCCTCTAACTTGTCCGCCTGTAGTCTCTTGACATGGGCCGGACATCCCCAAATCTTGAGATGACCCAGACTTGGTTTCTTACCATGCCATATTTCATACGGTGTGGTAGGAACGGATTTAGAGGGAACTCTATTCAATAAATAAATCGCTGTGAGTAAGGCATCTCTCCAAAGGAACATAGGTAAATCAGTGAAGCTCATCATGGACCTGACCATGTCCAACAGGGTCCGATTCCTCCTTTCTGACACCCCGTTGAGTTGAGGTGTACCCGGAGGTGTCCATTGTGAGACTATGCCGTTTTCTTTGAGATAGTCCCGGAATTCCCCACTAAGGTATTCTCCTCCTCGATCTGATCGAAGAGCCTTAAGAGGTTTTCCAATTTGTTTTTCTACTTCATTCTTGAACTCTTTGAACTTTTCAAAGGATTCAGACTTGTGTCTCATAAGATACACATACCCATATCGTGAATAATCATTGGTAAAGGTAATGAAGTAAGAATAACGTCCCCTGGCTAGCACATCGAATGGGCCACATACATCTGTATGTATTAGGGTAAGTATTTCAGTGGTCCTCTCCCCATGTCCTACAAAGGGCAGTCTAGCCATTTTTCTTGAAGACAGGACTCGTAAACTGGATATGACTTGGAAGTCAATGAGCCGAGAAGCCCATCTTTATCCATTTTGTTCATCCTATCCTCTCCAATATGGCCAAGTCTGAGGTGCCACAAATATCTTTGGTTTATCTCATCTCTGGATCTTTTGGATCCTTTGGCACTCATATCTTGCTCGGTAACATTCACAGATACATCCATATGTAAATGATAGAGACTGTCGATCATGAAACCACGTGCGACTATTTTGTTTCTTAAATAAATAGAACAGCAGTCTTTGTCAAATGTAAAAACATGACCTTCCTGTGCTAGACATGAAACAGAAATCAAATTTCTGCTAGCAACAGGTACATAATAGCAGTCTCTAAGTATTAAACTAAATCCAGACGGTAGTCGCAGATGGTAGGTGCCCACAGCCACAGCAGCAACTTTTGCCCCGTTGCCAACCCTAAGGGTTACCGTACCTTCCGCCAGCCTTCTACTTTCCTTTAGACCCTGCATGGTAGTGCACAGATGAGCACTAGAACCAGAATCTATAACCCAACTAGAAGTAGAAGAAACCGTTAGATTAGTTTCAATTATGAGCAAGTCTATACCTTCTGAAGGTGTGTCACCTTTCTTGTTCTTCAGGCTCTCGAGGTATGAAGGACAGTTTCTCTTCCAGTGGCCTTCGACATTGCAGTGGAAACATTTTCCTTTGTCGTTAGCACTTTTCTTTTGAACTTCCTTCTTTGGCTTCTTGTCTTTCTTTTGCTTCTTAGCAGGCTTCTTTTTCTTCCAAGTAGACTTTCTCTTGGAACCAGAAGTCAACTCAGCAGCAAGAACATTGCCCCTTGAACCTTTCAAGGCTCCCTCAGCAGTTACCAACATGTTGATTAGTTCAGTCTTAGTGCATTCAATCTTATTCATGTGGTAGTTTACTATAAACTGACGAAATGAATCAGGAAGTGACTGTAGGATCAAATCCACTTGTAATTCCTTGTGCATGTCCATACCGAGCTTCTCAAGCTCCTCTAGGTCCTTGATCATGGTCAGACCGTGATCATAGACAGATTGCCCCTCGCGCATCTTCGTTTTGAAAAGCCTCTTGGACACTTCAAAACGAGCTGTGCGACTCTGCTCACCATACAACTCTTGCAGGTGTGCCAGTATGTCCCTAGCAGTCTTTATATTTTCATGCTGGCATTGGAGTTCATTAGACATGGATGCCATCATATAGCATTTTACTCTAATGTCATCATCCAACCACTTTTTATGCATCTCACGCTGAACATCAGTAGGACGTGTTGGTAGTGTGGGGATATCTGAATCGAGTATGTAGCCTATTTTCTCACGGTCTAAAACTATTTTGAGATTTCTAAGCCAGTCTTTGTAATTGGTTCCGGTCAGTCGGTTGGTCTCAAGAATACGGGTCAAAGGGTTTGAAGCTGACATTGTATCTGCAGAGAGTAGAGATTCTAGTTAGACTTTTGTACTTGATCCTAATCTGTTCTAAGGTCTTTTAGAACAAATGTAACTCCCACTATTTTCTCGAATTCCTCACACTCCCCTGGTAGGAAAATGGAAATCCCACACGACTAGGGTTTCTAGTGGGTACTGCGGTCCCACCGATTTACATGCCACCTCACCTAACAGTTATTGGTGACACATAGATGGATGAGTGTACAACTCTTGTACAATGCTTCTCAAGCATGTTGCAGTGTAACTTGGTCTCTAAGCCATGAAGACCTCACCTAACAGTTATTGGTCCCATTTCTTAGTTAAGTCAGACCCACCGTATAACCGTAGGAATAAAGTCGTCATTGGGTCCTCACCTAACAGTTATTGGTGCCCAACCCCACCTTTACCCTACAACATCTCATGTCTATAGAGAGGTCCAGCCCCCCGATGCAACTTGACCACTGTGTCCAGCCGAGACAAATCAACATCAGAAAGGCCTTAGCAGCTCTACTACAGTGGAAGACCTATTGACTTAATATTGGTTAATCAGGTCTTAGTGTTTGCAACTTGAGCCCTTCATAAGAGGTAATCGAACAATTGGCCAGGTAAGCAGGTGGGAGGCTCCCCTTACTCAGAGAGTAAGGTCCTAATTAAGTAACCACCTTTCATGCTTTCCTAGACACCAATTAGATCAATTAATCTAATATGACTTGCTCATGTCGGTTCACTCTCGACTTGATTGAGGAGGTTTTGATTTAGGTCTCAATTGGGTTTGCTACATCACATGTAAACCTATCTACCCGACTCGCATTTACATCACATGCAAACGGCACATCACAGGCAGTTATAATCGCAGCATCAAATTAAAGCTAAACTTTAACTAGGTGATGATCATGGATTCTAATTAGGTCGTATTACAAGCACATGCACATCAATCGATCAAGTGGTCTTCAACTCTTGAATTGGTTCCAAGCCTTCTTGATTCGATCCTTGATCAACTCTTGATCCCATCGCCATCAACCGCTTAGATCACCTTTCATCTCATGCCTTTGATTCAGCTTGATCGTTGATGTACATCACATCACAGAAATACAACCAGATGTAAAATAAAAATAAAAATAAATTACATCTCCTTTTAGGAGGCACGCAGGCCTCTCAAAATATCAAATAAGATGCATGCAAGCATCTGAAAAATTACATGACATCGCAGATCACATCGCAGGTCATTACATTTGATACCAAAAGGGTTTGAATCCTATGATCATCACCGTATGCAACAATTATAATTTTCAGATCTGAAAACTAACTGATTATATCATGACATAGGTCGCTGATCATGCTAATCATGATTCTAAACTTTGTAATCCCATTAACAATGCAATTAGAATCATCTTTTTATCACATAAAAATCAGCATGTAAAAAATCAGCACCCCTGAAAAATCTGCATGCAGAATTTTTCAGCATGCATGATCATTCAATTTTCAGATCTAATAAGCCTTTAGATATTTAATTCTTACCTTAATCTACGAAACCAGGCTCTGATACCACTGTTGGGAACCCGCCCATGCCGCTGATATTTCAAAAATTTTTCAGATGGCAGCGGAATCGGCATGCACGGGTTCGACGTTCATCGCATGAACGTTGTTTCGAGACCTTTCGTAATTAGGTAAGAATTAAAACTTTTAAAACTATTAGAAAGATCAAATCTTCACCTTGCGCGGGTAGATGATCACCGCAAATCTGAATTCGTGGTTTTGGAAGAGGGTTCGCTTGAAGCCGTTCAAACGTCCGGCCTCTACGGGTATCCACACGAAGCAGGATCCGATCCAAGCTCTCTATCTCACCGGGGTGCTAGCTCCCTTGCAAAGATAGCTTTGATGGCTGATGTCCTCTCTTTCAATCAACTCTTGATTGCACTAGAGAGGAGGAAGAAGAAGGATCTTGAAGAAGAAGAAGAAGATCAAATCCCTTCGCAGCCTTCTTCTCTTCACACGCGCTGAAGCCAAGGAAGAAGACCAAGAGGAGGGAGACGCCTCCTCTTCTTTTTTTCCTTGCTGATGGCGGCTGAACCAAGAGGAGTTGAGAGGGGAGGCCACGGCTTGAAGAGGAGTTCAAGATACATCTAGGGCGCCGGCCCTAGTGCCTCTCTTATAGCCATCAAGGGCTCCTCCAAAGTAGGAGCCCTAGATGACTTTCCAAAGAGGGGGGGGGCGCCGGCCCCCTTCTTCTTCAATCCGCACCATCCAAGATGAGAGGGGCTCATGCCCCTCTTACTTGGTTAACCTAATCCTCTTCCAAAGAGGATTAGGTGCCTCTCTCATGGTTTAATCCTAATCTAATTAGGATTGGCCAAATTGGGTTCAATCTATGCTAGTCCTAATCCAACTAGGACTTGAATGAACCATGACTCAATTGAACTCTTCAATCCTAATCCAATTAGGAGTCAGGTTGATTCATTGGATTAATAATTAATTTAGACTTAAGGAATCCTAATCCAATTAGGATGTATTTAATTTTAGTCCTAATCCAATTAGGACTCTGTTTGAATTTGAAGTCCTAATCCAATTAGGATTTCTAGGAATCCTACTCCAAGTAGGAATCCAATTTTAATTCAAAATTCCTAATCTTATTAGGATTGTAGGAATCCTATTCCAAGTAGGAATCCCTGTCCTACTCCAACTAGGATTCCCAGTCCTAATCCAATTAGGACTCTAGGAATCCTACCCGAAAGTAGGATTCTTGTTTCAAGTCCAATTAATTAATTCCCTTTCCTTCTTCAACTTCTTATCAATCAAATTGATTACTTGTGATTCCTAATCACGATTTCAACCATCGGATCGGTCAATACTTCTAGTGTGTGTGACCCCATAGGTTCTACTCTGACTGGTAGTGAGATATATTATGATCTCTATCACAATATCATTGAAAACTCCTTTCAATGGGTTGGAACGATTCCAACTCAACTCATTAGGGTTTATTGATCATCAAGATAATCCCTATGAGTCCCACCATCCACCAGTGACACCTAGCAGCATGTAGTGGCTACCCAGTAGAATAGAAAGATGAACCTCTAGGTGCAGTTAACATGTGATACAGTCCTACTATCGTGGATCCCTACAGGACGGAGGTCATGGACAACTCGTCAAACCCCATCGTCTGTCATATGTCAAGATTTGTTCGACTTGAGTTCGATAGTGGAAAACTCTTTTTCACTTTATATTACTGCCCTGGCCAAGGTCTTAGAACTCAGTCTAACAAATCACATAGGATCACTCCTTTTCTATCAAGGTCGATAGATTCCTTATAGGTGCATACCCTACTCCTACAGTGAACCTACTGCAGCCAATCTACACTGCATGGACCCATATGGCTAGAGACCATGTATGTGTGCAGTCAAACTACAATAACCCCACTGTGAGTAGCCGAAGCACCGCAGGTCAAAGGACCAGTCACACTACTGCAACATCAAGCAAGTCACTGACGAGTGGATAGACATCCAAGTGACTTCTTGTCTTGGTCACGCTCAGTACCCTTGTTCTCTAACAAGCACCTGCACTATCACTTCAGTGTCCCTACACTGTGGACTCAAGTCTCGTCCATCCAGAAGGAAAGTGATCTGTGCACTGATCGGATCGATCACCGTCCTCGTGATGATCCATTGATCAGGAGCATTTAGAAATTAATCACCAATGATACATGGCTCAAATTCTCAACTCTTGAGAATATGTATCATCATCTTATTAATTTCTTGGACGATTCATAGACACATAAACAATATGAATGAAAAGATGCCTTTTATTTATTCAATAATAAATAGTCAAGTACAAAATTATGTCCCTAGAATCAACAATGTGTCAGCCAAATTGGCTTCTAGGGCATACATCTAACAACTCCAACAAGGCCCGAGTCGACTCTGAGGCAGATCAGTTCAAAAGACAGAGAATCAATTTTCTGGTCTCTGAGAGCGAGACGTTTTCCAAAGATCTCAAGTCGCCTCTCAAGACAGCCGAGTCGACTCCAAGGACTCCAAGAAAATCCGAGTCGACTCGAGAAAAAAAACAGAAAGTTGGATTTCTGGAACCCTGAGAACGAGCGACCCCTAAGTGCTCGAGTTGTCTCCAGCTGCTGGCGAGTCGACTCCAGTTTGGTTCGAGTCGATCCCAAGACGAGGCATGCACTTTAATTCAAATCTGGAACAATGACCGAGTCGTCTCCAGTAAAGCGCGAGTCGACTCCAGTAACAGTCGAGTTGACTCCAGATCGCACAAGTCGACTTCGATCCTAATGGATACATTGTCAGAATGTGCAGACGGGTCAGAACGGCACTAATCTCCTCTCTAACGGCTATTTTTCGAAGGAAATCACTTAAATAGCTAGAGTGAACAGTAGTAGATAATAAGAGAGTTATTCCATTTGAGCATTAAAAGATTTTCAACCACCAAGAGTTTTCGTAGAGTGTATCCAAGCAAAAGAAGGGAAAAGGGTATTCAACTCAAACCAAAAGGGATTCCTTCACATTCAAAGCTCTACATACTATCTTACATCCTTCAGCTCATTCAAGAGGAGACTTAGAAATTGAGTAGCCCCCACTTCCTCATCTTAAATCTGTTTGAGGGCTTCTAACTCAATCTTGTTAATATTATTTCTGTTGCCCAAGGTGACAACCCAAGAGGGGGGTAAATTGGGTTTTCTAAAAAATTATATTACCTAATTTACTTTGAATTGAATGCAGCGGAATGATAAGATGTTATTTACTTAAGCTCTAGGCAGTTACAAGTAAAGTAGTGGAAGATTAAGCTAGAGCAATTATAATCTATGTGAATGGTAAGGATGGAGTGGAAGCTAAGCAAGTTCTAACCAATCACTTATAAATCAATAGGAAACAAAGTTAGAGATATTAACCAATCAAGTATGAATGTAAGGCATGAAACACAAGAGATAAGGCATCACAAACATAAAGATGTATAGTGGTTCGGTGCACCCCAGCACCCCAGCACCTACATCCACTCCCCAAGATCTCTTGGGAATTTTACTATAATCTCTCAGATTATAGCCGGTTGTTTTACAAGCTCACAACCTAACTTGTTGTTTTCACGAGATCACAACGAACTCGATCGGTTTTCACAGGCTCACTGACTAGAACCAACCGATTGTTTTTCCGGGTTCACAATCAAACCCAGTTGGTTTTTCCCGGTTCACCAACCACAACCTTACACCGTTGGTTTTTCCTTTGGCTTACCAACAAACCTTAACCCCTTGATTCAATCCCTTGATTGAATCAAGTTACAAGATATTAGAACAAGAGTTTAAAGCAAATACAAGCTTCTTAAACAAGCAGATATAGCAATATAAACAAATAGAGTAAAGAGAAGAAGCCCTCAAACAAGTTTTGTAGATGAAGGAACTCGGCTTCTTCTTTACTTGACCCTCTTCTGATTTCGCATGAGGTAGAGGATCACTGAGATAGTACACAGTTGGAGAGAAAGCTTTGGGATTCACTCGGATGTTCTTCTTCTCTCCTTTTTGCTTTGAAAATGGCCCTTTTGTGTTTTTGGGAGGTTTCTCTTGAAATCTCTCTGAAATCTCTTTCCTATGTGTTTTCTCCCACTTCCTTATTTTCTCCCCTTGCTCTCCCCTTGATTTTATAGCTTTAGAGGGAGTGGGAACAAAAATCTAGCCATTAGAGACAAAAATAGAGCCGTTGGAGTCAAGAAAAAACTAGCCGTTATGCCTCCCAGCGTGCTCGAGTCGACTCGGCTGAAGCAGGAGTCGACTCGGCTAAAACAGGAGTCGACTCGTGAATAAGAGTCTGCCGGCACTGTAGCTAGGAGTCGACTCGAGCACTGTAGCGCTGAAGTTGGAGTCGACTCGAGCACTATAGCGCTGAAAATTAACTCTCTATCTTTTTGTCTGTTCTCAGTCGGAGTCGACTCGCAGAGTCTCGGAGTCGACTCGAGCACTGTTCCTTGAAACTTCAGAGTGTCAGAGTCGACTCTGAACTTCCAGGAGTCGACTCGAGGACTATTCTTTTGAATCTTTCTTTGAATTTGCTCCTCCAACTTGAATCCTTTGAACTTGAAACTTGGGCCAATGAAGTGTAGCTTTCTTCCAACTTTTCTTGGGAGCTTTTGAGGCCTTCTTGTATTTTTCCAACTTGCTATGTTCCTTGCAAAACAAATTATCTTTCTTCTTGCAACACAAGCATTAGTAATTATACTTCAAGGTTTTGTGATCATCAAAATTAATCTTTAAATCAATCTTTGGGTCATCAATCTTTCCCTTTTTGATGATGACAAAACTTGGAGTATATGCAATATAAAATAGATTGTGTTCTAGAACTAATGCATAACTAAGTTGCATGAAGTAGAAAATATATATCTTTAAAATATACTTCATGATAATGCTTTAGATTTAATCAGCTTAACATAATCAACATATAAAACATTATGAGCATATACTCAGATATTTCTTCTCCTTTTTGACAACATCAAAAAGGTTGCAAGATAATGAAACATTAAGCACAAAGATAATGATACTCAAATATTTCTTTTCCTTATTGTACTCTGATTTTCAGTTAATGCATGTCAAATTATTGCAAGAATATGAATCATATAACTCAAGGCAATAATGTCAGAATGAGATTAATCAGCATAGATCAGAGCCAATTTAGATGATTTCAGAGCAAATTATAAGGAGAGCACATCGAATGTGATTCCAAAAATAGTTTTCAAATCAAGTGTAGGTGGAACCTTTTTCAAGTTAATTCAAGGAGCATCAAGACTGATATTCAAAGAAGGCACGAATGAAAATCTAACCTCCTTTTTTTTTTGAAAGATCTTTAATAACAATTATGAAAGCTTGTTTATTTAAGATCTTTTGCCCAATATATTAAATATATAGCAACATGAGAGCAATCTAATCAATTTTTTAGAGTATAATATCAAAACTTATATACTCGAAAAATATAATATCATGTTTGAATTGCAATTTGGTTCATGATTGATGCATAAGATATATTAACCAAATAGCAAGCCTCAAGGTGTATAATAGAGATTTTCAAATTTAAATTTCAGATATTTATAATACATATTGGGGAGTATTAGGATCACTTCTCATTTAGTATTCTTTCTCTCGTCTTTAGTTATGGATTTATGCAATTAAGTTCCATATGATCTCTCCCTCTAAAATTTTCTTTCTCTCCCTTAATTGATCATTCCATTTAAGAGTTTAGAATTTGAAGATAATTTTCAATAAAACATTCAAATTGTTAATCTTGAAAATATATTTTCTACAAATTTCAGCATATTTTCAACTTAACCCATTGAGAGCATATTTGCAAGTATCAAGTCATATTCATTTGAAATAATAAATGCTCTATAGAATTAAACTTAAAGTATAGGCTATATATAATTAAGACAAGTAATGGCAACACAAGGAGGTTCATCAATTCATAAAATATTCAAGGTATGCATCATATGATGGTGACTTTTGAATAAGATGCAAAATCTAGAGAGATTGATTTGTCTAAAGCTCCCCCTCAAAAGATGCATTCTTCTTTAATCATTCTTTTCTTTTTGTTGAATTTCAGATGTTAATGATAAGCGTGAATACAACTGAAATTCTCTGATATCAAGAATGTAAAGTGATCTAGAGTTTTTCAAAATTTATAGCAATCACTCTTTTTCATCTTTCAGGAACAAGTTATGCTTTCTTTTAATCTTTGAGAAAATATACTGAAATATTAATCAAAAAATAATTCATTTGAAACTCAATTTTTTTCAAAAGCAATTACATTTTCTTTCTTTTAAGAGTCATTTGAGTGAGTTAAAATGTTTCTAGCTTTAGGAGCATTCACTCTTTTAAAAATAGCTTTTTCTTTTAGTGATGGAAGCAACAATCATGCAGAAAGGGATATAGAAGATCATTCAGATGAATGTTTATAGAATTTAATTTCTTACTTATAGATTCACAGCAATGTATACATGAAATACAATGAATCTTTTTAATATCAAAATAAAGTTATATATTTAGAAACATTTGTTTGCAATCAAGATCATTGAAAAGTACATCATTTAAACTAATTTTAGTACACTTTAAAGATAAGAAATGATATGTTTCAGATGCGTATCGGAGCAATCAACCAAGGCATCAAAATTAATTCTATTTTTCTTAAGTTAAGATTTTTATTTAGGAATCATATTGACTTATTCTCCTGAATGTTGCGATCATTGAAGTATATAACTAAGGTTATAAAGATGTAACGATATAAGCATTTTTAAATTAAGTTTAAACTTTTATACAAAATCGGATTCTGAACTTCATAAAGATTTTCAAGGAGGCTTTCAAATTTATAATTTGAGATATGTATCTTCCACATTGTAGCTCATCTTAAATCATTCGATTGAAAACATATATTTCAAATATATTAGAGCATATTCAGAATATTTATATTTAATGTTGAGTTTTGGTATGACTTAGAACATTATGTACCAAAGTTAGGCAAGTTGAAAGATAAAATAAAATCAATTCATTTTGCCTAAATAGAGATATCCTTCTATTCATTTTAGAAATCTGAAATTTCTGTACAATAAAACCAAAAAAAATTTTATGTAGTATTTTAAACATTCAATCAAATTATCCAAGCATGGAGCATTACAAAATATTGAGAACCCATAATTCAAAACATCATGCCACATGCAAAATATATTATGTGTTAAGTCATGCATTAAAATATTAAGAATAAGCATGTCAAGGATCAAAATTAATTCTTTTCAAATAAGCTCTCCCTATTTAAATATAATCTTGCACTGATTTCATCCTTAAGGTGTGTTTCCAAGTGATTAAAACTTGATTTGATTCTTCTTATATACTTTCATTTACTTTGTCATTCATTTCTTCTTTTTTTTTGAATTTCTCTCCTTAACCAATTAACGAATATTTTGATTTTATTTTTTATTTTTACTTTCTTATGCTCTATACTCTATTTGCTCCATATCTGGTGGAGTTAGAAAGAGCACGAGGTACTACCACTAGCCTCCCTCTTGTGCCGTTCCTAATATACCCTACACCAAATAGTTGGGTCAAATAGTGCCGGGTACTACCACTAGCTTCCCCACTGGCACCATCCCTATAATGAGCAATATAGAAAGGTTAAAATGTTCACTTCAAATTTTCTCTGTTTAAGGGTAATTAATTATGAATTTTATCCCTTCCAAAAGAATGCTCACACAAGTCTCACAAATGTGCCGAATATATTATGCTTGTTTTACTTTTCCTTAAGATTGGAGTATTTGTCTTTACTTAGATTTTACTTCTCTTGAATAATGTTCATTTTCTTTTCTTTATCTCTCTCTTTTTGTTATTCTCGTGTAATTTACATGAAAGAGCAGAGTAAAGAAATAATCTTATGTATCATATAGATGTATATCATGCAAACAACATTTTCATTATGCTCAAGGATTCATAGCTTTTCACAAGTAATTTTAAATCAAAATTTTAAGCATAAACTTGTGTATTTCATGGTTATGACATAGGCAAAGATATATTTTAGTTTGGGCAAACCATGAAATAATTTTTAAAAGCATAAGTCAATCAATACATATATAGACATGATATCAAGAAATTAATACTTAAAGACTTTAATCATGCCATAATAAGATTTAAGTTATTGACTTTGCTCAGCTAATTTATGAGAGAGGTGTCTAAAACTACCGATTCATTCTGCATTCTTCAAGTCAAATACCTACTAAATTTCTTATGTGTAAACTTTTGGCTGAAGAAAGTCTCCTTTCTTGTTTGCATGTGAATTTTTATTGTATCTTATGTGGAGGTGTCCTTCAAGTTGAAATCTCTCATTTTCTTTCTTAAGGATCGTGCATTATTAACAAAATCTTTTTCTTTCTTGAATGAAAGTCATTAGTTTCTTCAAGAAACAAAACATTCATACAACATATTTTTTAACTAGATGACTCAACATAAGATATGATAATAATTGAATGTTGAGTCACTTTACTCAAGAGATTGCCTAAATATAAGCAAGCACATGTCACTTGAACTAAAGAGATAGTTTCATTAACCAAGATGGTTCAAGGACAAGCATGTGAGGCAATAGGAAGATTCTTCAAGGTCAAATCAATTTCTTGTTTTCAGAATCAATTTAGCTTAGATTCTATTTGCTTAAGATAATTATCAATAAAACATACTAGCTAAGTTTATCTTAAACAGTTGTTTGTATCAAAATTCAGATTATGATTCATTTGTTATCAATAAAATGTGATTCATTAGAGTTAGATTGAAGTCTTGCACAAGGGCACATAATGAGCATACAATCTGGTCTACTAGCTGTATGATAAAATAATTATTCTATCATGCTTCAATACAGCTTTAAAACAATAGATCTACCTTGCTTATCCTTTTCAAATTCTACAAGATGGGGTCATAGACATACCTTCTTCATGCCAATCTTCTATAGGAGTTTTCTTATGGACTAACTTTGGTCAATGAAGATTCCCTTTCTTGTTTGTCCTAATTTGAAGTTCGAGAGAAAATGTTAATTCATTTATCATACATATTTCAAACTCAACTTGCATGAGCTTAGTAAAATCTTCATATAAATCTTCATTAGTAAAACCAAAAATGATGTCATTAATGTATACTTTGAGCAAATAAGATATCATAAATTCTTCTTTTTGATGCATAGTTTTATCACTATTACTTTCTATCAAAAAAGTTACTCAAGCTTTTATATCATGCTTTTGGTGCTTCTTCCAAATCACATATTGTTTTATCATATTTGTAATAAGTGTTTTCAAATAAGGTGGTTATTTTACATAGATCTCCTTTTTTAATGAAATAACCACATAGAAGTGCATTCTACACATTCATTTGACAGAATATAAAGCTCATAAAGCAAGCAAATGATAATGGTGATCTTTACTTTTAATCATGCAAGAATTTCATCAAGATCTATTTCATCTTTTCTTGATTGAATCTTTTAGTAGTCACCAATTTTTCTTCATTAAGTGCATTTCTGAAAAACTCAATTTGGTTCTAATTATTAACAAGTTTTCAGATTTCATCGGCAAGATTTCAAATTCTATCTCTTAAAAAAAATGATTTAGTTTAACTCGACCAATTATAATCTTGTTCATTCTTAAGGTGTTTTAGTTTCAGATTGTTATATGTAAGCAAAAAGATTAATCATATACATATCAAATAATCTGATTTTAGTGTCTTGATGAAAAGATCATTAGTCTCATAAAGAACAAAATGAATTGATATTTCTACAACTAGAATCTTTTCATTGAATATTCTATATGCATTGCTTGATGAATGATATCCAAGGATAGAAATATCTTTATCAGATTTGGCATTATTTTCATAAGAACATATCAAGCATAACATGTACGACTGAAAAATATGAAAGATATGCAATAGTTTATTTTCTATTTTTTAGAAGATCAAAAGAAGTTTTCATCAAAAATAGATCTAATAGAAACCATATGTATGACAAGCAGTGATGATAGCTTTTATTAAAAATCATTTAAGTAGATGACTATCATACACCATTGTCTTTTTCATTTTTTCAAGAATTCTATTAACCCTATTTTACTTATGGTGTCCTTGGTGCTGAAATAATTGTATTCAATATTATTTTCTGTATAAACTTTATCAGAATTTTGGTTTTCAACACTGTGCCATGATACTCTTTATCTTCACAGTTGGAAAACCTTTTTCATTTGAAACACTTTTACAAGATTTAGGAAATACAGAAAATACTTCAATTTTATTTGCCAAGAACAAATCCAATGTAAGCTTTTGAAAAACTTAGTGATGGAAACAATATCTTTAGATTTAGAAATTGATTCTTGTTTGTTTGCTTAGTTAACATGCATAGTAAACTTTGACCTTTCAGAAGATAATCTAAGTAAGCCAATGATAAGGTCTTTTGAGATTAAGTACATACTAGCATGAGTTGATTTTATATGCCAAAAGTGATTTCTTCACTCTTGATATTCATAATGCATAAAAATATACCAAGTACACATTCTTATGCCTAAGATCAATAAAAGATAATGCCATGGATAAAAATTCTCAATCAAGCATATAGAGGACTCAAAAAGATATTTTAAGGAAATTGATTAATCATTAACAAAGTATCCATCAATAAGTAAAGTATAACATAGAAAGATAGAGGAATTTGAATTTGTTTCTTCTATTTTAATTACTTTTCTTGATTATATTTTAAGTTCCATTCTTTAACGTGTGTCTAGAACACCCATTTGTATGAAAGTTCTATTTATTCCATGGGTATCTTGGCACACCTACATCTACATCCTCATATTTTTATTTTGGGTACCCAAGCTTGCTTGGGTCCTTGAGAGTTAGGACATATGGTTCCTTTTGGAACCCAAATCTGTTTAATAGTAATAACTTTACCATTTGATTTAATTGTACTAGAACTATAGGTAAAGTTGTTATGCCCATTCTTTTGATGTTTGAAATACGTTATCCTTTTTGATGATTTGCTTGACGAATTTATAACCTTTTTCTTTAGGGATTCATTGCTAAGCAAAGGAGTCAAGCCAAATTTTGATTTAACAAAAACAGCATGTTGGCTTTCAAACATCATTTTTAATCTTTCTGAACTTACAGTGAATTTGTTAATAAAAGATTTTAATTAGTTAATTTCTTCACTTAAGTTTTGATTTTTTTAATTAAATTCTGATTTTTCTGAATCAATTGTTTTGAATTTAACCTTAAGCTTTCATTTTCAGAATTTAGTTTATCTTGTATTTCAGTAATAGAATTTCTTTCTTTTGAAATTTTCAGATTTAGTTTTTTAAGATTTTTATTCTTCATAGCTAATTTTTTACATTCACCATACAAATCATGAAAAGCATTTAATAATTCATCATAAGAGAATTCTTCTTGAAAAAAATTTGATGTAAAAGTAGATTCAGATTTTATCTTATCTTCTTGTGCAATAAAGCACAAGTTAGTTACCTCTTGTAGTTCTTTGGAGCTAATATCATCATTGTTGCTCCTAACTTTTATTTTCTTTCTTGACTCTTCCTTGGTCAAGGCTTTTTTTCTTTTTATCTCTTTCTTCCTTTCTTCTTGCTTCCTCTTCTTCTTTGTCTTTAGGAAGCTTTTGAATTTTTTTGTTGTTCTTTCTTCCTCGAGTCGACTCGGGTTTACTTGGAGTCAACTCGACTGACTTGAGAGGCGACTCGAGATCTTCGGGAGACGTCTCGTTCTCAGAGGCCTAAAAAATGATTCTCTGTCTTTTGAACTGATCTGCCTCGGAGTCGACTCGGACTTTGTTGGAGTCGACTCGTCTAACTTGAGGGTCGACTCTGAAATACTTGGAGTCGACTCGTTCACAGGGTCTCCAAAACTGAGTCTCTGCCTTTCAGACTGTTTTTCTCTAGGAGTCGACTCGGACAAACTAGGGGTCGACTCGGCTGATATGGGAGATTCTGCAGTCTCACTTTTAGTATGTAATTGAAGCACATGTGAGCTAATCTAAGATTTATCATAAATAATTTCTAAAGTATCCCAGATTTTTTTAGCAGATAAGCATGCAGAAATCTTATTAAATATAGTTTCATGGATAGCACAATATAGTATGTTCATAGCATTAGCATTCAATTGTGCTAAGTCTTTTTCATTAATAGTTTGAGAGAGTATGTGAAGGTCATTTATTATGATACTCCATAAATCATAGTTTTGTGATTGAATAAAAATGCGCATGCGTGCTTTCCAATGTGTGTAGTTTATGCCATTAAATAGTGGAGGTCTATCAATTAATTGTCCCTCTCCTAGAAAACTATCTATTTGAGTTGTCATGATTTTTGGCTCTTGATCATGAGATCAACAATTAATCTTAGAGCACCTGCTCTGATACCACTTGTTGCCCAAGGTGACAACCCAAGAGGGGGGGTGAATTGGGTTTTCCAAAAAATTATGTTACCTAATTTACTTTGAATTGAATGCAGCGGAATGATAAGATGTTATTTACTTAAGCTTTAGGCAATTACAAGTAAAGTAGTGGAAGATTAAGCTAGAGCAATTATAATCTATGTGAATGGTAAGGATGGAGTGGAAGCTAAGCAAGTTCTAACCAATCACTTATAAATCAATAGAAAACAAAGCTAGAGATATTAACCAATCAAGTATGAATGTAAGGCATGAAACACAAGAGATAAGGCATCACAAACACAAAGATGTATAGTGGTTCGGTGCACCCCAGCACCTACATCCACTCCCCAAGATCTCTTGGGAATTTCACTATAATCTCTCAGATTATAGCCGGTTGTTTTACAAGCTCACAACCTAACTTGTTGTTTTCACGAGATCACAACGAACTCGGTCGGTTTTCACAGGCACACCGACTAGAACCAACCGATTGTTTTTCCGTGTTCACAATCAAACCCAGTTGGTTTTTTCCGGTTCACCAACCACAACTTTACACCGTTGGTTTTTCCTTTGGCTCACCAACAAACCTTAACCCCTTGATTCAATCCCTTGATTGAATTAAGTTACAAGATATTAGAACAAGAGTTTAAAATAAATACAAGCTTCTTAAACAAGCAGATATAGCAATATAAACAAATAGAGTAAAGAGAAGAAGCCCTCAAACAAGTTTTGTAGATGAAGGAACTCGGCTTCTTCTTTACTTGACCCTCTTCTGATTTCGCACGAGGTAGAGGATCACTGAGGTAGTACACAGTTGGAGAGGAAGCTTTGGGATTCACTCGGATTCTCTTCTTCTTTCCTTTTTGCTTTGAATGGCCCTTTTGTGTTTTTGGGAGGTTTCTCTTAAAATCTCTTTGAAATCTCTTTCTTATGTATTTTCTCCCTTTGCTCTCCTCTTGATTTTATAGCTTTAGAGAGAGTGGAAACAAAAATCTAGCCGTTAGAGACAAAAATAGAGCCGTTGGAGTCAAGAAAAAACTAGCCGTTATACCTCCCAGCGTGCTTGAGTCGACTCGGCTGAAGCAGGAGTCGACTCGGCTGAAACAGGAGTCGACTCATGAATAAGAGTCTGCCGGCACTGTAGCTGGGAATCGACTCGAGCACTGTAGCGCTGAAGTTGGAGTCGACTTGAGCACTGTAGCGTTGAAAATCAACTCTCTGTCTTTTTGTCTGTTCTCAGTCGGAGTCGACTCGCAGAGTCTCGGAGTCGACTCGAGCACTGTTCCTTGAAACTCCAGAGTGCCAGAGTCGACTCTGAACTTTTAGAAGTCGACTCAAGGACTACTCTTTTGAATCTTTCTTTGAATTTTCTCCTCCAACTTGAATCCTTTGAACTTGAAACTTCGGCCAATGAAGTGTAGCTTTCTTCCAACTTTTCTTGAGAGCTTTTGAGGCCTTCCTGTATTTTTCCAACTTGCTATGTTCCTTGCAAAACAAATTATCTTTCTTCTTGCAACACAAGCATTAGTAATTATACTTCAAGGTTTTGTGATCATCAAAATTAATCTTTAAATCAATCTTTGGGTCATCAATTTTATATTTACTTTTTAGAAGCTTTTCTTGTGAACTTTAAACTCTTGTTTTTGTACTTGATTCAATCAGAAGATTGATTGAAGGGTTATAAGGTTTGTTGGTGAGCCAAAGATAAAACCAACGGTGTAAGGTTGTGGTTGGTGAACCGAAAAAAAACCAATTGGGTTTGATTGTGAATCCGAAAAAACAATCGAGTGGTTCTAGTCGGTGAGTCTGTCAAAACCGACGGAGTTCGTTGTGTCCTCACGAAAATAACAAGTTAGGTTGTGAGCTTGCGAAACAACCGGCTGTAATCCTAGAGATTATAGTGAACTCCCAAGTGCGGCTTGGGGAGTGGACGTAGGAGCAAGAGTTGGCTTCGAACCACTATAAACCTTTCTGTGTTTGTATTGGACCTTGTTTCTTTCTCTCTCTTCACTCATTGCATCTAGTGATCTAACTAATTCACTTGCAATAGATTTAGTTAATCACTCATTTTATTTTTAATTGGTCAATAATTAATTAAAACCCAATTCGCCCCCCCCCTCTTGGGTTGTCTCCTTGGGCAACACTTTCCTTGCAGTAAAAGAAATCACGAGAAAAATTCTGCAAAACAACAAACAGGGTGACAGAAACATAGATCTCACCACTAGCAAACCAAGTGTGTTGCCTCCTAAGAGATCCATGTTCACTGCCTCTCCTTAGATTTTTGTAGCTCTTGCAACTTTTGCATGACTTCTTATGATTTTGATGGCCAATCCTGGCTATTTATAGCCACCACATAAAACTCTAGGCAATAATATGCATAGGATCCTTAGGGATCTCTATTCTCGGCCGTAGGATTACTGAAAAACAATTTTTAACAAGACCTCTTATATTCTTTTGATTCCAAATTTTGGGCTTCTACAAATTGCAAAAATATCCATCAACACTTTGCAATTGACCCCCGAGAAAAGAAGATTAATTTAGTGAAATCTCTTTTGCTTACAATGTTGTTTATTTATCCTTCCACCCCACTATATTCCACATAAGCCAATAAGATTGGAAAAATATCACTGATTAAATCCCTTGCTAATATAATTCTTAATTCTTATTCTGTAATTTAGTTGGACCCCAAAAATTGTTTCTAAAACAATTTCACAAATAAATATTTTATTTATAATAAAAATATAATGAAAATGATTTTCACAAATCTTACTAGTCAGTTTTTCTTTTTGTCTAATCTTCCACAGATATACTGAATATACTACCTCAAATTGAGGTTGGTGGATTACTTATTGAGTATTTATATAAATCAATCTAGTGCATGCGACACCCAACTTTATCTATATATTTGATCTTGAGAAGACCATCAACAATTAACTCAGTCAAAGTACAAGAACACACCAAATATATATACATAGACCTCTCATGTCAAAGGACATACAAACTAATTGTGCTAAATACTCTTCTCAATATTAGTGATCATTTCCAGAAGGTATTCATATTTGGATCCCGTTCATTGCATATACTCTTACAGTGCTTCCACTCGTCTGCTTAAGGTCTCTAACTCAATGACGGAGCCTATCATCCTATTTATATAGCGACACAATGAGTGTAAGCCTAAAATATATAACTCGGCATAGAACAACATGAGTTAACAAGGAACCGAAAGACTACCACTCTGCACCTATGATTTATTAATCATCGATGTGGTCCTTCCATAATATTACTCAACATATATACCACGTGAACATCTCATGTCACAATAAAATATCCAATAAACAAATAAACATATATGTGAAAAGGAGAAATAAATAATTCAATAATTATTAAAATTGATTTACAAATTGGTTTCTGATGACATATATCTAATAATCTTCCACTTGCACTCAGAACCACTCATACACATATCTAATTCCTATTGACTCAAGATGGTTCTCAAACATTTTCTATGTCAAGGTCTTTGTGAACGGATCTGCAATGTTCTCTTTTAATGTTCTCTTTAATATTACCACATTGCCCCGGTTCACAATGTGGCGTATGAGATGAAATCTCTTCTCTATGTGCTTCGTCCTCCTATGAGCTCTTGGTTCCACCGCTTGTGCAATTGCACCATTGTTGTCACAATAAATGGCGATAGGAGATTCAATCGATGGGACGACCTCATGTTTCTGATTGAACTTGTGAATCCACACAACTTTCTTTGCAGCTTCACTTGCAGCTATATATTCTGCCTCAGTGGTAGAGTCTGTAGTGGTATCTTGCTTGATGCCTCTCCAACTTATTGCCCCTTTACCCAGTATAAACACAAATCCAGATGTAGATTTTCTATCATCAATGTCGGATTGAAAATCTAAATCGGTATAACCTCTGATAGCTAGCGGATCCTCATCTCCAAACACTAGAAAATAATGTTTAGTTTTTTATTTAGATACTTGAGGATATGCTTTACCGTTGTCTAATACTCAGGCCTGGATCAGACTGATATCTACTCACTACACCAATTGCATAACTGATATCTGGTCTTGTACATAACATTGGACCCCACGAGTGCATGTGTCTTTATGGAAGCTTATTTGGAGTAGACTAGCTACCAAAGAGATGTCTTGAAGCTAAAAAAACTATTATCTTTTTTTGAGGCTAGGGAAGTCCTCTAATTTCACCTCCTACCAGGATTGAAACAAGAATATCTAATCATATCTATTTTTGTATCCGGTTCAGAGCATATAGGAATATTTGAATCTAATCTGGATCCAGATTTGGATAGCCATTCATGAATTTTGCTGGATATTGAATTGGATGTGAATTTTGAAATTTTTCCAAATTTAGATCTAGATATCGAGGAAAAAATTGTTTAAAATAATGTTCTTCTTTAAGTTAGCTGCCAATCATCCAACCACCGAGACATTCATTCCTGCTTTTACTTCTTCAAAACTTGTTCACCTCATAGAAATAACATTTTTATATATTATCTATTAATTCTTTTTGATAAAAATCAATTCTTTTCATTACATGAAAAGTAAAATATTTTAGTTTTAACCTTATGATATTTTCAAACTTTGTTGTTTAAAATATT
Organism: Phoenix dactylifera; assembly: GCF_009389715.1. Taxonomy (NCBI): domain Eukaryota; kingdom Viridiplantae; phylum Streptophyta; class Magnoliopsida; order Arecales; family Arecaceae; genus Phoenix; species Phoenix dactylifera. The sequence continues at coordinate 145,510 of NW_024067895.1, read as the reverse complement.
TGAAAATATTAAGACATATAATATATTCTTACATATATACATAATTTTTTTACAAGATCTCTATAAAATAGATAATTCATGATTATTTTTTGTTATATTTTATTTCAAAAATGATTTTCTAATATATTTCTAATAAAAATCCAACTGGACCAATATTTATACCCCTGGGTGATGGTGTGGAGTTCCTTCTTCACTGACATCGGATCTTACATTGACACTTGGGTGTACCATCACACTGAGCAGTCATACTACCATTAGAGATAGAAATATGAATTAGGTGTATGAGCTTGCAAGTTGTCCCTTGATATGAAGGACATGATACCATATTGTATTTGGAAATTAGTAAATTTATGACCAATCACGTGCCTGACCATGACCCTCTGGACCATATCTTTGATAGAAAGCACAGTGGTTTATTGGATTTAGACAAGAGTGAGGGTCAGGCTTTGCAATATAGAAACCATCATAATTACAATGTGTCCATATTAGAATTGAGATTTGGTCAGATATATTAGATTCAGTAGATTAGTAACTTGAAAGATTTTTAAAATATTTATTATTTAAATAATTATAGTTAATAATTAATTATTTTCAAAATGGATTCATCTAAACATTTTTTATAAAAAGGATGTTAGATCTAATCCAAGGTTGTAATGGGCTATTGATCCGATCAGGGATAAGAAAGAATTTTTTCAGTATACCCAACTTTAATCTATCAAAAAGATTTAAGAAAAAATAAAAAAATTGGTTAAAGTAGGGTCTAGATCTTCTTTACTTTTTTTGATGACTCATAAATTAAGATACATAGTCTCTATTTATAATAGTGATATCCCTTCTTCTAGTTCGAACAAGACTCGGTCTCTCAAAATAGACATGATTAGTAAAACTAAATATAAAAAAATTAAGATTCTACGAAAGGTAGATCTCAACTCTTACATCGACTTTGTTTTTAGTTGCTCTATCTAATTTTTTTCGAATTGAAAAATATGCCCGATCAAACTTTTTCTTAAAAAAAAAATAGTTTGACTGGCTTGTTTCGAGGGTCAAATAATGAAACTTAAGCCTAATCACTTGAAACACCGCACCTTTTATATAGAGAGTAAGTTCTTACGACCTATAACTTTTTTATTGATTTAGCTTAATTTATTGATTTTCTATTTATTTGACACTTTTTATTATGAAAAGAAAACATCTTGATGCAATCAACAAGCAAAATCCTCATGCACAAGCAAGGGAATGGGAATGTGTTCAAAATGAACATTTCATGTTTGTTCAAAGCCCGTTTAAGTTGTCATACTTTTCAGCATCTGACCGTATTTTTTTAAAAAAAAATTGGTAAACTTTACAAATGTCTATAGGTTTATGAGTTGAATGCTGCAAGCAATGTACATTTATTTGGTGAAATTAAATGGTTGGCAAAGGGACCTAGTGATGTTTCAAGAAGATAATGGGGATTTATTGCTAATGGAGATTGATTTCACACAATAGATTGAGAAAACAATAGAAAACACAAAATAGTAATGTCATGGGGACAGTAAAGATATCTTGCTATGAAAGTGCTAAAGACAAAAACCTATTTGTTGGCGATATTACCTATTATGGTATTTTGATGGATATTATTGAATTGGATTAAGAGGGACATTAGCATAGTCTTTGTTAAAGTGAGATAGGGTAGATGCTTGAGCTCAAGAAAGGGGGATAGGAAAAGATGAGTTTAGCTTCATGCTTGGACATTTTAAGTGGAAGCTAAATATTGGCCAATAGTTATTAGATTAACCTTTTATGCTAGTATCACAAGTTGAGCAAGTGTTTTACATGTAAGATCCAGTTGATAAACATTGGCATATTGCTATCAAAACAACCCAAGAGACCTTTTCGATATGGGAGAGGTGGGGTCTATGGATGATGTGGAGGCATACTTGCAAAGTGACCCTTGCAATGGTCAAAAGCTATAAAAAAACTTTACATTTTTGTGATGATCTAGCATGGACAAGAACATGTGGTCTAGGAACAACAATTGACACAGTTTATTTTGCCATACATGCATCAAATGCGGGTCAAGAAGATAACGATGATTCAGAAGACGATGATGATGATGATGATGATGATGATGGAGGTGCAACTGTGTCCATCTCTTGAGATTATCGATATTGTAGAGGATCCTCTCATCATCAGCAGCCATCTACAAGCAATTTATATGCTGGGGGGGGGGGTGGCGGAGGTCGAGCGGCGCAACAAGAATAACCATTGTCAAATGGAGAGGCTTTTTGCCTAGTAAATCTTTTGTCAGATACTCTAGACTAAAAGGTTAGCACCACGCCCCATCAAGCACTTTCACAGAGGTTCACAGCTAAACAAATAACCCACTCGAGGCAGATGGAACAAACAGAAGTGTTCAAGTTTTTACTCATTTCACATTGTAGAATAGCAGCCAAGTTTCCTTAATCCAATGCAAAATCTACCTATGAACACTTCTGTGAAAGGGAATGGGAATGTGTTCAAAATGAACATTTCATGTTTGTTCAAAGCCCGTTTAAGTTGTCATACTTTTCAGCATCTGACCGTATTTTTTAAAAAAAAAATTGGTAAACTTTACAAATGTCATATAGGTTTATGAGTTGAATGCTGCAAGCAATGTACATTTATTTGGTGAAATTAAATGGTTGGCAAAGGGACCTAGTGATGTTTCAAGAAGATAATGGGGATTTATTGCTAATGGACATTGATTTCACACAATAGATTGAGAAAACAATAGAAAACACAAAATAGTAATGTCATGGGGACAGTAAAGATATCTTGCTATGCAAGTGCTAAAGACAAAAACCTATTTGTTGGCGATATTACCTATTATGGTATTTTGATGGATATTATTGAATTGGATTAAGAGGGACATTAGCATAGTCTTTGTTAAAGTGAGATAGGGTAGATGCTTGAGCTCAAGAAAGGGGGATAGGAAAAGATGAGTTTAGCTTCATGCTTGGACATTTTAAGCGGAAGCTAAATATTGGCCAATAGTTATTAGATTAACCTTTTATGCTAGTATCACAAGTTGAGCAAGTGTTTTACATGTAAGATCCAGTTGAAAAACATTGGCATATTGCTATCAAAACAACCCAAGAGACCTTTTTGATATGGGAGAGGTGGGGTCTATGGATGATGTGGAGGCATACTTGCAAAGTGACCCTTGCAATGGTCAAAAGCTATAAAAAAACTTTACATTTTTGTGATGATCTAGCATGGACAAGAACATGTGGTCTAGGAACAACAATTGACACAGTTTATTTTGCCATACATGCGTCAAATGCGGGTCAAGAAGATAACGATGATTCAGAAGACGATGATGATGATGATGATGATGATGATGGAGGTGCAACTGTGTCCATCTCTTGAGATTATCGATATTTTAGAGGATCCTCTCATCATCAGCAGCCATCTACAAGCAATTTATATGCTGGGGGGGGGGGGGGGCGGAGGTCGAGCGGCGCAACAAGAATAACCATTGTCAAATGGAGAGGCTTTTTGCCTAGTAAATCTTTTGTCAGATACTCTAGACTAAAAGGTTAGCACCACGCCCCATCAAGCACTTTCACAGAGGTTCACAGCTAAACAAATAACCCACTCGAGGCAGATGGAACAAACAGAAGTGTTCAAGTTTTTACTCATTTCACATTGTAGACAGCAGCCAAGTTCCTTAATCCAATGCAAAATCTACCTATGAACACTTCTGTGAAAGGGAATGGGAATGTGTTCAAAATGAACATTTCATGTTTGTTCAAAGCCCGTTTAAGTTGTCATACTTTCAGCATCTGACCGTATTTTTTTTAAAAAAAATTGGTAAACTTTACAAATGTCATATAGGTTTATGAGTTGAATGCTGCAAGCAATGTACATTTATTTGGTGAAATTAAATGGTTGGCAAAGGGACCTAGTGATGTTTCTAGAAGATAATGGGGATTTATTGCTAATGGACATTGATTTCACACAATAGATTGAGAAAACAATAGAAAACACAAAATAGTAATGTCATGGGGACGGTAAAGATATCTTGCTATGCAAGTGCTAAAGACAAAAACCTATTTGTTGGCGATATTACCTATTATGGTATTTTGATGGATATTATTGAATTGGATTAAGAGGGACATTAGCATAGTCTTTGTTAAAGTGAGATAGGGTAGATGCTTGAGCTCAAGAAAGGGGGATAGGAAAAGATGAGTTTAGCTTCATGCTTGGACATTTTAAGCGGAAGCTAAATATTGGCCAATAGTTATTAGATTAACCTTTTATGCTAGTATCACAAGTTGAGCAAGTGTTTTACATGTAAGATCCAGTTGAAAAACATTGGCATATTGCTATCAAAACAACCCAAGGGACCTTTTTGATATGGGAGAGGTGGGGTCTATGGATGATGTGGAGGCATACTTGCAAAGTGACCCTTGCAATGGTCAAAAGCTATAAAAAAACTTTACATTTTTGTGATGATCTAGCATGGACAAGAACATGTGGTCTAGGAACAACAATTGACACAGTTTATTTTGCCATACATGCATCAAATGCGGGTCAAGAAGATAACGATGATTCAGAAGACGATGATGATGATGATGATGATGATGATGGAGGTGCAACTGTGTCCATCTCTTGAGATTATCGATATTGTAGAGGGATCCTCTCATCATCAGCAGCCATCTACAAGCAATTTATATGCTGGGTGGGGGGGGGCGGAGGTCGAGCGGCGCAACATGACAGCACAAGAGTTGAGTCAACCTGGTAGTTGAATATACGGATAGCAGAACTACATGTGGATTATGGATTAGACAGTTCTATACCAGATTTCACTGTCTATGGGTAGTTCGTTTGATGCAGAAGCAAAAATTACAAATAAAGTAAAATAGAAGTATAAAGAAATAAAATTAAAAGTATAATATAAGGCCGAATAGACTAATGCTCTCAAGATGCTCACTTCACACTTAACCCAAGCTAGTAAGGCCCTATTTGGGGGAGTTTTTTGGAGGGCCAAAAGGCACTTTCTGGCCCTTCAAAAGTACTTTAGATAAAAAATGGTGTTTGGTAAAATTTTCGGAAAGCTGTTTCATCTTTTACGGAAAGCTGAAAACAGTTTTTGGGGAGAAGCTCCAATTTGGAGCTTTCCGAAAACGCTGTTTTCAACTTTGTCGGAAAGCTATTTTTTGGACCAAAATACTTCCATTTAAATCACACATTTTTTTCCCAAAATCCTCATCCCGCCTCTTCCTCTCTCACCCATCCTCTCCCTCTCCCTCTTCTTCTTCCTCTAAATGCCGCCCCTTTATTCCTTCTTCCTCTTCTCTTTTTTTCTTTCTTTTTTGTTTTGGAAGCTCGTGGCTGCCCACGGTGGCAGCCACCATGCCGGCCACCACCCATGGCCGACGACTCCCTTATATTTCAATAAATAAAATAATAAGTAAATAAATAAATAAAAAGAAAAATAATGAGTGAGTGGCAAATAATATGATCTAAATAATAAATAAATAAATAAAAATATTAGTAACTATTTAACCAATTTTATTACCTAGCTAGAAAATTTGTTAGAGAGATAAATGGTCATTAGAAGGATGAAAAATTAATTTACACTAATAATTATAATATTTTATATATTTATTATTGTATTATACTATAAATATAATATTATATTACACTATATCATAATACATTGATATGTTATGTTAAATAATTTAATATTATATTAAATTATTATTCTATAATACATAATGTTATAGTACTATATTATAATAATATTATATTACATTACATTAATATTATACTATATCATATATTTATGTATTAATATATATTATATTTTATTATGTTCTGTTATATAATACTGGTAATGTCCTTTATGGTCATTTTGTCACATAAAAGTACTTTCTCAGTTTGCTTACTAAACACATGTTAAAGTGCCACAGCACTTTAGAAATGTAGTTACCAAACAACAAACAGCTTTTTATAAACATTCTGCTTCAGACAGCCTACTTCCAACAGCTCTTACTTCCAAAAGCTTTATTACTAACAGCTCCCCAAACAGGGCCTAACTTTTGGAGGGCCAAAAAGTACTTTCTAGCTCTCCAAAAGTACTTTTAGATAAAAAATGGTGTTTGGTAAAATTTTTCGAAAAGCTGTTTAAGCTTTTGTAGGAAGCTGAAAACAGCTTTTGGGAAGAAGCTCCAATTTGGAACTTTTTGGAAACGCTGTTTTCATCTTTGTCGGGAAGCTGATAGTCAACTTTAAAGACCACGCAATAGCACGTATCTAGTAGGATAGTGATTACGGGTATCGATCCACAGGGATTGGGGTATAGTTGTTTTTCTTAAAATAAAAATATTTAAAATGATGAATTTGTGAAGACTATTAAACTAAACAATTCAATAAAAGAAAATGCAATTAAAGGGATATCAGTTTAGGAGAACCTAGGGCAAGGAATTCACCACTAACATCAGAATAAGGGTTATTTATATTTTATTTCATTCTTGGATTAACATGCAAATTGGCTACAAGCCTAATAAGCATTTAAATAAAAATTCACAAAAGTAATTTGGGCATAATCCATCTTCAGTAGGCATGAAATGTCTACCCTAATCTAAGGTGGTAGCACATCGCATCTTTCCTAAGCGTGGACTATCTTATATTTACTTAGTGATCATGAAGAACAGTTGTACGAACATCATACTTAAAATCACAGAAATTAAATATGATTCAAAAGAATATATCCATTAAAAACAATAAGTTCATACAACCCCAAGAATATAAAATCAAATATAAAACTCATGTCCCTGTGTTAGGGCTGCATCCAGCCCTAGAGAAGAGATCAGCCTTTCATTGGAGTTGGAGACGGCAGCAGCAGCACAGTAGCGGGCTCCCATCTCTCCCTCTTTCTTTATTTTTTTTCTTTGGGAAATCATTCCCAGAATGACCAAAACTCTTCTCTCCCTTCTCTGTTTCCGTGGGACTCCGCCTCCGAAGAGCTTCATAGAAGCCTCCCCCCCCCCGGTGGGGGAAGAAGAATAAAGGGAACAATCCCCTCCCCTGGTGGGGAAGAGGAGGAATGGCCATCTCGGTTCATGCTAGGCCTTTTTATAGGCTGCAACTCCCTCTTTCCTCCCCTGTTTCGAATCATGGATAAAGATGAACAGATGACTTCTATCCCTTGATCCTTGGACGCGGTGGATGATTTCATTCTATCCGTGTCTGCTGAAGCTTATCTTCCTGCTGGCGAGAACATGGGATCATGAATGTTTAGAGGATCTCGGACGGTTGGAACAAGCGTGGGAGAGATGGGATGTTGGGAGATTACATGAAATTATGCTGGAAGAGGATGGGATCCCGTGAATTATGCAGAGGATTTGGCTCCATTCTAGAAAGATAATCTGAGAGATAATCTTTGCAATCAGTTCGGTGTTGAAGACTTATCCGTGGATGAAGGAATCGTTGGTCAAGAAGTTTGCTGGGGTCAATCTGACAGAAGAGGATAGGTTGGTTCGGAATGAACACGGAGAAACAGGGGATGATGTGGTTGAAGTTTGGTGGATACGGCTGATGGCTGATTCATGGGAATGGGACTCATGGCTATGTGGAGATGCCGGAAGAATCGGGATGCTGATCCGGATGGCCACACGATGAGAATAGATTGCGGGATACTTGAATGCGGAAGGATGGATTACGTCCGTGGATGAGGTGCTGGGAACGGAACTGGGAGGGAGTTTGGATAAAATCTGTGATGATATGGATGACGTGGGAGCGTGGGTTGATGGGAAGATGAATATGGTTGAAGCTGGGATCAAACGTGGATGAGAGGATTTGATTCATGATGACGAGGAGATGATTTAGGATGCGGGAGATCGCTTCCGGCTGAGATGCGGCTGGGATTTGATTTTATCCCACGGATCATGCGACTCTATTCCAGAACAGGGGAAGACGCTGGGACGTTGGGGAGTTCATGAGATCAAGATGGGATTCTATTCCGAAGAAGGGGTAAGGCTATCACAGACGTGGACGACAGAATCAATCCGAACGACTGGCATGCTGCGGGATTGGTTTTGTGAGAGGAAATCTGGGATACAAGCTAGATTTGCATCTATCTTGGCTGAGAACATGTCCACTCGGCTGGGAATGAATCCAGATGAAGACGTGGTTTTGGTTGTTTCGGATAAGGAAATCATCCTTGGGTCTCGGCTCTGTTCCGGTTGTGGAGAATGTGATCCGATTGGGAACAGGGGATGCTGGGATTAAGGATGATGCGGACGGTAAAGGATGGTTGCTGAGATATTGGGATAAGGTTGATTGCAACGGGATGAAGCTTGGAGTTGGTTCTGTGATGAAGAAATGATGGGAAGATGACACGGACGGGAGAAGATATGGCTTTCGGCTGGGAATAGGTTCATGTGGCTGGAGTGTTATTTTTTATTTTTGAATGGGGAAGGGACTTGGTTTGGAAGGAATAAAGGAGTCGGTTGTTGAGCCCAATGTTGAAAGAAATAAGGAAGTTGGGAGAGTAATGAAACGGATCTGTGAGCTAAGATATTGGGAGATCAACATGGGACAGCTGGGATCAAACTTGGAGCATTAATCGCTAAGCACTTAGAGGGTGATGTGGACACAGGTTCAGCTGCAAACGCGACCTGCACACATTAGTTCAGACATCATCCCAATTAATTCGACTTGACCTGCACACATTAGACTTAATCATTAAATAATTAAATCAACTCGAATCACCTCTTATAATTATTAAAATGCAATGATGATGGTAACACATATTTAATGGTTAAATTTACGAAATATGCAAATTAAAATAATGATAAGTGCTATGAATAAAAGGTTAATTTATGCATTATTAAGCACTTATCACACCCCCTAACCTACATTTTGCTAGTCCTCGAGCAAAATAAAAAAAAACTAACTCACTTTCGCAGGAATCGCGATTGCATTTACCGTATGCAATAAGGCTTTAAACCCCTAGGTGGCCCTAGTGGACGAGTTTTGTCTCGTGAGGGTTTCCGGCTCAGATACCCATAAACTGTTGTCTCTACCTAATGAATTTGTTTTATTGCTTTATAAAATCTAATTTTAAATGCATAAGTGCCAAGAATTTTAAAAGCACACAAAGTTTTAATTACTAAGTCAGCCCAAATCCTAAATCAGTATGCAATTTAAGTTGAAGTCATTAAGTTTCTGTTAGAGAGTTGTAAGACTAATTTATACTTGGGTGCTCAGTGATATCTGGACCATACACAAGCTAAGATTTTAGATCCCCAAAATACTGCTAAAGCTAGTAATTTCCAAGAATTGGTCAGATAAGACCTAATCACTGATTCAAAATCATCCTATCTTGCAGGATTTCGAGAGTTGTGGATGTTTACTTTAATACCTCATGGGCTTTATCTGTAATATTCCAGTTTACTCGAATTTTTACAACGACGGCTTTCACACTATCGTCTTTTTCAAGGTCAATATTATATTTTTTTCTCTTTTTCTTTTTCTCTTTTTTTTTTGAGATTTATAAATTACGCACTTTTACTCTTGTAATGATTTCTCCGTGTAGCGAGCACTCAGTCAACACTCCCACACCAGATGGCGTAAGGTGTTGGGCATCAAGACTCCCCTACGGACCTATGCTCGGGTTCCTCATTACAAGCCCGCTGATCTTTGACAATAGGTAGCCCTTTTCGATGTACCTGACTAAATTCACCCATTTTTTTTTTTTAAATAGTGAATTAGATAGGTATGATTCATCAGGACTCAAGGTTACTACCAGACTTAACAACATAATGTTGAACCTAATCCTTAGAAGTGCAGGCCATGTGTGTTGTGAAATTCCAAAGTAAAAATTATCTTACAACTCGCGAAAAGAATTTTTAATAAAAAGAACTCAAATTGACTTACTCCTGACTAGTTATTGGGCTTTTTAGATTTTATATACTTTGTGTGTTTATCATTTCAGCACTAAAGCATAGAAATTAGATTTTTTTTTTTTTAAATTCACTTTTTTTTTAAATTCACTTAAAAATGTGAAAATGCGAAAAATTTCTTCAAAAATTCGAATCCTATACCCCCCAACCTAGATCAGACATTGTCCTCAATTTTTTTTTTTTGATGAATTTTTTTTGAATATTATATTATTATTTTTATTGTTTTATATATTTTTTTATTTTGGATGAAAATATGATGCATATGGAGGATAGAAGCATTTTACCGTAGTTGCATCAGTAATATGAGGGATCCTGAAAAAAATGTGACAAGAAAATATGCAAAAATAACCAACGAGAATTGGGTTGCCTCCCAACAAGCGCTAAGTTTAACGTCTTCAGCCAGACGCATCAGGTGCAGTTAAGCATGCATTAAAAGAAAAACACATCAATTCCTCATGTTTGCCCTAAAATCACTAGACAGCTCCTAACTGGTTTGAAGAGGGCACCTAAGCCTCCAATCCGGTCTAATGAACTGAGTTGACCAGGTAAGCTCCCAGGTAAGTGGGGGGTCACGATGCGTTGCAAAGGTCCCACTTAAAAACCACTTGCCTCGAACAGATGAACTGTCTCCCTTGGGACAAAGCTTGCCTAGACATCAACTGAGCCATAGAGCGAAATTGGTGCAACTTTCGGTGATCTTCGTCCTATTGAGCTCGAATGTCCCTAGGGGCCAACGTCTAATTGATTTTATTTAACATGATAGCTATGTGAGAATTGATTCACCTAATTTGGGCAAGAATCTGGTGATGAAATCCAGTTCTTATCTTGTTGGGGTGATTGCCCTTACTATGTGCGGATTAATTGGTGTATGTGTATCAAGCATGCATTCACACTTTTGCTGAAATTAAAATCAAACAATCACCACAAAATTTCAGGCTAATTGGGAATCAATTTAAATCAGAAAGGTTCAGATGTTACCAAGAGGAATTTCCCCAGCAATTTTTAAAGCAAACCTTTACAGTATTTCTTTTTCATCCGTTCCCTTTCTGATTGTTCCAAACTTCCCCTTCGGTTCCTGATCAAATGATACCAGGAAAAATCAAAAATTAGTAAGAGAGAAGAAGGGGATAAAGAAAGTAAAAATAGAAACTATTTTTATTTTATTTTTTTTTGAATTTTGTTTTTTTTTAAAAAAAAATTTTAATAAAAAGAAAAACAACTATGCTACCAATCTCCGACAACGGCGCCAAAAATTGATAGTCAACTTTAAAGACCACGCAATAGCACGTATCTAGTAGGATAGTGATTACGGATATCGATCCACAGAGATTGGGGTATAGTTGTTTTTCTTAAAATAAAAATATTTAAAATGATGAATTTGTGAAGACTATTAAACTAAACAATTCAATAAAAGAAAATGCAATTAAAGGGATATCAGTTTAGGAGAACCTAGGGCAAGGAATTCACCACTAACATCAGAATAAGGGTTATTTATATTTTATTTCATTCTTGGATTAACATGCAAATTGGCTACAAGCCTAATAAGCATTTAAATAAAAATTCACAAAAGTAATTTGGGCATAATCCATCTTCAGTAGGCATGAAATGTCTACCCTAATCTAAGGTGGCAACATATCGCATCTTCCCTAAGTATGGACTATCTTATATTTACTTAGTGATCATGAAGAACAGTTGTACGAACATCATACTTAAAATCACAGAAATTAAATATGATTCAAAAGAATATATCCATTAAAAACAATAAGTTCATACAACCTCAAGAATATAAAATCAAATATAAAACTCATGTCCCTGTGTTAGGGCTGCATCCAGCCCTAGAGAAGAGATCAGCCTTTCATGGAGTTGGAGACGGTAGCAGCAGCACAGCAGCGGGCTCCCATCTCTCCCTCTTTCTTTATTTTTTTTCTTTGGGAAATCATTCCCAGAATGACCAAAACTCTTCTCTCCCTTCTCTGTTTCCGTGGGACTCCGCCTCCGAAGAGCTTCATAGAAGCCTCCCCCCCCCCGGTGGGGGAAGAAGAATAAAGGGAACAATCCCCTCCCCTGGTGGGGAAGAGGAGGAATGGCCATCTCGGTTCATGCTAGGCCTTTTTATAGGCTGCAACTCCCTCTTTCCTCCCCTGTTTCGAATCATGGATAAAGATGAACAGATGACTTCTATCCCTTGATCCTTGGACGCGGTGGATGATTTCATTCTATCCGTGTCTGCTGAAGCTTATCTTCCTGCTGGCGAGAACATGGGATCATGAATGTTGAGAGGATCTCGGACGGTTGGAACAAGCGTGGGAGAGATGGGATGTTGGGAGATTACATGAAATTACGCTGGAAGAGGATGGGATCCCGTGAATTATGCAGAGGATTTGGCTCCATTCTAGAAAGATAATCTGAGAGATAATCTTTGCAATCAGTTCGGTGTTGAAGACTTATCCGTGGATGAAGGAATCGTTGGTCAAGAAGTTTGCTGGGGTCAATCTGACAGAAGAGGATAGGTTGGTTCGGAATGAACACGGAGAAACAGGGGATGATGTGGTTGAAGTTTGGTGGATACGGCTGATGGCTGATTCATGGGAATGGGACTCATGGCTATGTGGAGATGCCGGAAGAATCGGGATGCTGATCCGGATGGCCACACGATGAGAATAGATTGCGGGATACTCGAATGCGGAAGGATGGATTACGTCCGTGGATGAGGTGCTGGGAACGGAACTGGGAGGGAGTTTGGATAAAATCTGTGATGATATGGATGACGTGGGAGCGTAGGTTGATGGGAAGATGAATACGGTTGAAGCTGGGATCAAACGTGGATGAGAGGATTTGATTCATGATGACGAGGAGATGATTTAGGATGCGGGAGATCGCTTCCGGCTGAGATGCGGCTGGGATTTGATTTTATCCCATGGATCATGCGACTCTATTCCAGAACAGGGGAAGACGCTGGGACGTTGGGGAGTTCATGAGATCAAGATGGGATTCTATTCCGAAGAAGGGGTAAGGCTATCACAGACGTGGACGACAGAGTCAATCCGAACGACTGGCATGCTGCGGGATTGGTTTTGTGAGAGGAAATCTGGGATACAAGCTAGATTTGCATCTATCTTGGCTGAGAACATGTCCACTCGGCTGGGAATGAATCCAGATGAAGACGTGGTTTTGGTTGTTTCGGATAAGGAAATCATCCTTGGGTCTCGGCTCTGTTCTGGTTGTGGAGAATGTGATCCGATTGGGAACAGGGGATGCTGGGATTAAGGATGATGCGGACGGTAAAGGATGGTTGCTGAGATATTGGGATAAGGTTGATTGCAACGGGATGAAGCTTGGAGTTGGTTCTGTGATGAAGAAATGATGGGAAGATGACACGGACGGGAGAAGATATGGCTTTCGGCTGGGAATAGGTTCATGTGGCTGGAGTGTTATTTTTTATTTTTGAATGGGGAAGGGACTTGGTTTGGAAGGAATAAGGGAGTCGGTTGTTGAGCCCAATGTTGAAAGAAATAAGGAAGTTGGGAGAGTAATGAAACGGATCTGTGAGCTAAGATATTGGGAGATCAACATGGGACAACTGGGATCAAACTTGGAGCATTAATCGCTAAGCACTTAGAGGGTGATGTGGACACAGGTTCAGCTGCAAACGCGACCTGCACACATTAGTTCAGACATCATCCCAATTAATTCGACTTGACCTGCACACATTAGACTTAATCATTAAATAATTAAATCAACTCGAATCACCTCTTATAATTATTAAAATGCAATGATGATGGTAACACATATTTAATGGTTAAATTTACGAAATATGCAAATTAAAATAATGATAAGTACTATGAATAAAAGGTTAATTTATGCATTATTAAGCACTTATCAATTTTCCTCTCTCTTTTTTTTTTAAATATAAGTACCAACTAAAGATACCCTAAAACGACACCCTAATATAAAAATCTATTCACAATCAAGCATGCATCAAAACATTACACCTCAATTCCTAATATTTTTCTTAAATTTCTAGACAGCTCCTAACTGGTTTGAAGAGGACACCTAAGCCTCCAATCCGATCTAGTAACCTAGTCGACCAGGTAAGCTCCCAGGTTAGTGGAGGGGTCATGATGCGTTTAGCAAGGGTCCCACTTAAAACCCACTTTCCTCGAACAGAGACTGTCTTCCTTAGAGGGACAAAGCTTGCCTAGACATCGACTGGGCCATAGAGCGAAATTGGTGCAACTTTTGGTGGTATTCATCCTATTGAGCTCGAATGTCCTTAGGGGCCAACGTCTAGTTGATTTTAGTTAAGCTTAGGATATTTATGCACTAGGGTGATTTTTGGGCTAAGGACGAATGATGAAATTCCGACCTTATCTTTTTTTAATGGGTTCAGCCCTTAGAATATTTTATGCTGATGCCTTATACTATATGCAACAATCAAGATATTTTTTTTAATATTTTATGGCATGACATTAAATTTCATTGTATAGGTGATCAAGCAAAATATTTATTTATTTATTTTTTTTAAATTTTATTAGTTGAAGTTTGAAATTTGAATTCTGAAATTTAAAATTTAAAATTTAAAATTTTAGGTTTTTCCACTTTTTTTAATTTAATTTTTGAATAATCACCCTTGATCTTTTCTTAAAGTTTTTTTTCTTCAATTTTCAATTAGCAACAAGGGTTAATGAGATATAATAACAATAAAATTCTGATTCTAAAAATTTAAACACAGAAAATTTTGGTGGAAACCTCCCGTCGACAGCTTCGGGGGCAGTATCAAGAGCTCCTTCAGGAGCTTCCTCGGTGGAAACCTCCCGAGTGGCCTCCCCGGCCTCTTGGACCTCGGCCTCAGCCAAGTCTTTGGGCCCATCCTCGCCCTCTTCAATCCCTTCTCCGGGCTGGACCAGGTTGAGTTCGAAATTGGGAAAGAGCCGCTTCAGCTGATTTCGGAAGTCTTCAAAGCCGCGGATGAGTCCGTCCACGGCTTCCTACTCCAGCAGCTCGCGGAACTCTTCCGACTCCCGAAAGAGTTGCACTGCCTGGTCGGCTCGCTCCTGGGCCCTTCTCTCCCGAGCCTCGAGCTGCTCAATCTTGAGCTGAGCAGCTCTCGCCTCGTTTTGATGGACGACGACCATGGACCGAGCTTCGGCCAGCCAAGCCTCAGCGCTGCGCAACTCCGATCTGGCTAGAACGTGCACGGCCTTCTCCTCCTCGATCTCCGTAGTTAACGGTCGGAGCTCGTCTTCGCCAACCTCCACTCTAGCGAGGAGCTCCCTCCGCAGGAACTCGACCTCGCCGAGCTTCCTCTCAGCTTCCTTCTGACCCCTTTGACACCTTCGGGCCTGCTCCCGATAGTCTGACGCTATGTGCATCAGTGTCTCGACCTCGTGGAGATGCTGCAAACAACGGATGGAAGAGTGAGTTAAGGCTAAAAATTGATAGCTGAAAACGAGAGTTAAAGGCATACTTACCCGGACGGCGGAGCAATAAGTTCCATCCAAGAAGCTGTTGTAGCTCATGGACCGGATCTCGGCCTGGTCGGCTAGGAGCAGCGCGACTCGAAAAACCTGGCGCGCTACTGCAAGATTGTTGAGGGCCGAGTCGCCCTCAAAAACCTCCCACACGAGGAGGTACAGCCTCCTCTCTGGTCGGGCCTCGCCCTCCGAGGGACCCGGGAGACTGAGCCTCGCTGGGCTCAGCGGGGACGACCTTGGAGCCCTCTGACTGCTCCCCGGCTCGGGATCCGAGCGCTGCTGCTCGACAGAATGTCGATCAGGGCGCTGAGAAAGAGGAGCCGGGCAAGCCAGCATCGCAGAAGCCCCCGCAGAACTCGAGGCCCCGTGGTCGGTGCTCGGGACCCCTCGAGCAGGCCTGGAAGACCCAGCTTTGCGACTGGTAACCTCGGCCGCTACGCCCGCTGAAGATCTGGCCCTCTTTCTGGGCTCGGGTGGGGCCCCACCGATCTCGGCTACCCTCTTCCGAAATCGAGCATAGAGAGCTGCATTCTTGGTCACCATCTTCAGAACGTCTGAAAGGACAAAAAGGGAAAAAAGTTCAAATGACGGAAAAAGAGGAGACAGAGCAGAACAAATAACGAAAAACCACAACCACCCTTACCCTGAGGGCGCACCGAGCTCAAGCCTACGTTGACTAGAGCGTCCTCGATTACGAGGTCGTTCAAAAGAATGTTTTCTTCGAGGCCGCAGAGAGAGTCGAGGATCCCCTGCTCGTTTGTTGGATAGTTTGGGGAGTTTATTGGCAGTCTTGAGCCGGGCCTTCCCCCACCTGGGGTCGAACCCCCATGACCGCTCGGAGGATGAAAAGAAAATTTTCTCCTTCCACCCGTGAATGGATGTCGGAGCGCCCTGGAAAAACGGCCGACCACCCCGAAGGGGAAGATAAAGCCATTCTCCGTCTGCCGGGTTGGACTTCAGTAAGAAGCACCACCGGAAGACATTGACCGAAGTTGGTATCCCGTGCAAAAGACAGAGGGACAGAAAGCCAACGATCGTCCTCCACGCGTTCAGAGCGAGCTGCGCTGGGACGAGCTGATAACTCGCCAGGAGCTCGTTCACAAACCCGTGGGGGGAACCGCAGGCCGGCCCAGAGTTATTCTAGATACACTCCGATCCGACCTGTGAGAGGTCTCGTTACTCGATCCCTTGGCCCCGCAGGTTCCAGATGGAACCCCCGCTGAGGGAAAACCACTCAGAGGTCATCTCCACCTCTTCATCGCTCATGGCGGACCCGACTTCGTCCAGACTAAGACCCATCCCAGAAGACAGAAGAAGGGAACGAGGGGGACTAAGAAAAAAGTAAAAACCCTCTGAGCAAACAGGGGGGAAGGCACCTACTCAGATTCCCGCTGGAAGTGCCGATGATCAGGAGAGAAACCAAGACGATCGCTTGGAAACGCCTCGGAGTGCCGCCGGAGGAAACTGGAGAACAAGAAGACGAAGGGAACAGGGAGCGACTATAATGGCAGCCAAATATGAGCCCTTGGGGCCAGAATGGGCGTTTATATAGACACCTCCGACGGCCTGGATCGGCAGAACAGGATCCCGCCTTCCGTCTAGATCATGCCACGCATTGGCCCCGAAAATCGAAGCGGCATATTCAATTTAGATTGGCACCTTGAATGCAGAATCAGAAAAGCGTCCCATTGGATCGCGGAGCCTCATCATGAGCTTATGGCGCAAGGACGCTTCGAAAAATGAAAGAGTGTCACCCCGTCTCCTCCCATTAAGGGCGCCTCGAAACGCGTGGAGTGCCGAAATAATTTGAAATCTTCTGGCCCACACCAACGCGGTAAAAACAGCTACTTCCCGCGCCCGAGCTCGCGAGCAGCTCAAACTCGGAAGTCGGGGGTAGTGTTTGGAGAAAAATAAGTCGCTCCAAAACATAAGGGCACGCGGTCGGCACGTGCCTAAAGGTGCCCGACCTGGAGGCGCCCGACCTAAAGGCGCCCGACCAGGCTTTAAGGCCTGCAACCGGACCTGGAGTCCGACCAGGCGCTCAACTCCGAGATGCCCCGCCCAAACACTTGGCCTTAGCATCCTCGACTTCGAGAGCCTGGTCTCCCGACTGCACCGTCCACCTGTTGCAGTCACATCCTCCTGCAGTCCGACCAGGGACCATGCTCTGCCATTGCACTCAACAATTAATGCGCATGGCCTCTGCTGATCTCCGGTTCACTCAACAATTAATGTGTATGGATCCTGCCATCTACGGATCTCAAGCTCTCCACGGCAAATCCGCCCGGCCGTGTCCGATCAACCACGACGACTCATTGTCGTCAGCTTGATCTCCTATGGCAAGACATTAATTCACACGATCATGCATTAATCCGACACATGCAATCATACGGTAACCCGTTCGCTCCGTCACATCGCAGGTATATCTATATCCCTCTATAAAAAGAAAACCCGATCTCCGGAGAAGGGGGTTGGCTAGCAAAACTCTTTTTGAGACTCTTTCTCCTTCCACACATTAGCCCCCTATGACTTAAGCATCGGAGGGTCGGCGCCGGAAACCCCGGCCACCGGCTTTTTGCAGATCCTCTAGAGGACGCCGCCTGCCGACGGACCGTCACCCGCAATCTCATGCCGAAGCTCCTCCTTCTCAACCGAGCGGTCACCCCCGGGTCCAATTTCCAGCAACACAAACAATTTTGCAAATTGAGATTTCATTAAACTGAGATATATGTAAAGATATAAAAAGAAAAACAATTTTTAAAAACCCTAAGCATCCATAAATGTTTTGTTTGGACGATGTGGGATTAAACCCATTCCTTCTCTCAACCCCTTGCCGAGTTTTAAAAAATAGAGGGGGCAGCCATGGCCGCCCCCGCCCCCTGCGGCTGTCGCCCGGCATGCCGGCACCAGCATCCGGCTCGCCGCTTTGAAGCAACACCGGATCCGGTAGAGCCGCCGCAGTGGCATCCCGAGAAGGAAGAAGAGGGACGACGACACTCAAGTTCTCGCCGTCGTACCCTCCTCCTCCTCCCTAATGGCGACCGAAAATCTACCGGAGGTGGTGGTGGGCCACGCCGTCTGTGGGCCTCCGAGTGGCTGCACCACCGTGCAAAGGGGCGGCGGAAAGGGGGGGACTTCTACCCGCCGATTCTCCTCACGATCGTCGGTGAATCGGCGATCGGAAGGAAGGGGAGAAGGCGGCGGGCCGCTGACCAAAGGTTTTCGACGGCGGCCGCCACCGTTTGGGCGAGAAGAGGTCGCCGGTTTTGGCTCCCTCTTCCCCTCCTTCCGATCGGGCAAGTGGGGAAGAAGATGAATCCGAGTTCGGGTTTCGGGCTTTGGAATCCAGCCCGAAATCCGAATCCGGTTACAAAAAAAAGAAAAAAATGAAGGGATTAACAGATTTCGGATTTTAATCCGAAACCCGAAACCCAAAAATCCGAATTCAATTTGGCCTATACTATGCTTTTGACAGTTAACTCCCTGATAGTATGTTATTTCAGAAAAGGGGCTTCAAAAATTTATACGTGATCCCCGTAAGAAATTTTGATTACATAAAGGTCCTCAAATATATTTAGTTGACCCCTGACAGTACTATATTTCACAAAAGGATTTTCAGAAACTTATGTGTGATCCCAAGAAGAAAGTTTTATTATATAAAAGTTCTCAAATATATTTATTTGGTCTCTGTACTCAAGTTTCATTACAAAACAGTACACTGATAATTATATTGTAATGAATTTTATTATATAAATAATCAATTTAGATGCTTTCTAATGATGAATCTTGATTATATAAGGAATGAACAATGTCATGACATTATTGTGTCTTTGGAAAAATAGAAAGTTATTGTTGGGATAATTAAAATGAATTATAATAATTCACATAAAGTATTTATCCCATTAAAGCTTTATTTTGATACCTTTTTTAAAGAAAACGTCATGATAATTTCAGAGTAGCCACAGTATCTTAAATTATTGGGACGTGTAATTTTGGATCACATTCAGATTTATAGTCGTGAGACAAACTAAAAAATTAAATGATATCTAATATTGCAATTAGGTTAATAAAATAATTATTATGCCCATAGAAAAATAATTATTTTATTGTCTTAATTGGAATAAGATAGTGGATTCATCATTGAAATGAGAATTTTCTATATCCACATATTTTTATTTTTAATGTGTGATATTTCCTAGTATTATTAATAAAGTTTAAGTGAATTCAATGCATATTGCAACCTTTGCCGAAAGAGGTTTGAATTTACTTTAATTTTGAAATATTTCATAGCATAATATATTCTTGGTTTTTGTAGTTATTTCTACTACATTTTTAAGTATTGAATCATCTCAGATTTCATTCTTGAGTGGTGATAATTATTCTGACCGGAAAGATAAGATTTTGTTGACTCTAGGGTGCATGGACCTTAATTTGGCGCTTCATGTGGATGAACCATCCGTCTCCAAGGAATCAAGTTCACCAACTGATAAGATTTCTTATGAGCGGTGGGAGCGATATAATTACTAAGTTTGATGCTCATTAAGTCTCATATCAGTAAGGGCATCAGAGGTTCAATCCCTGATTGCCATAAGACAAAAGATTTTATGAAGGTCATAGAAGAGCAGTTTATCAGCTTTGATAAGGCGTTAGTTAGCACCCTGATGAAAAGGCTTTCAGACATGAAGCAAAAAGGTTCTAAAGATGTGCATGAGTACATTATGGAGATGCGGGACATTGCTGCTCGACTCAAAGATTTAGAGATAGAGATTTCAGAGTCATTTTTGGTACATTTTATTTTGAACTCTCTTCCTAAGAAATATGGTCCTTTTAAAATTTTCTATAACACATAAGAAAAAGTGGTCGATTAATGAACTCTTGACCATATGTGCTCAAGAGGAAGAGAGATTAAAACATGAGACTCTTGAAGTTGCTAATTTAGCATTTCAAGAAAAAGTAAAAACTCATAAAGGAAAAAGTGCCTTTAAAGGGAAGAATGCTAAAGTATCTTTCAAGCATGAAAGCAATAAGGTTGCATGCTTCTTTTGCAAGAAAAAGGGTCACATGAAGAAGGATTGTGCCAAATAAAGGAAGTGGCTCGAGAATAAAGGTAATCTACTATCTCCATGTGTTATGAGTCTAATTTTGTTAATATTTCTAATAATACATGGTGGATTGATTCTGGTACTATAATTCACATTGCCAATATCATGTAGGGCTTCTTCTCTCTAAGAAACCAACGACAAGTGAACAATGCATCCATTCGGAAAATGGGATGAGTTCATCAGTCGAAGGAGTTGGAACATTTAGATTAGTTTTGCATTCTGGTTATGTTTTGGATCTAGAAAGAATTTTTTATATTCCATCTGTTGCTAGAAATTGGACCCGGGGGCCGCCGCGAAGCCGGGAAAGGAGGAGCTCCGCTGCTGCAGGGGGCGGACGGCGATGCGCCGGCCGGCTGCGTCCTCCACCGTGGGGCGTGGGTGCGTGCCAAGAGGGGTGGTGCGTCCAGTCCTGCAAAAAAGCCGGTGGCCGGGCTCCCCGGCGCCGGCCCTCCGATGCCTAAGTCAGAGGGGGCCAGTATGTGGAGAGAGCAGGGAAGAGAGTATGTGGAGAATACAAAGAGAATATTGTGTTCAATTGTGTCTGTGCTGTTTTCTTTCTTTTTCCCCCCCGGTCTAGGAGGGTTCTCTCCAGCTCCGGGTGTTTCCTCTTGTTTTTGGTCCCCCCTCCCTTTTCCCCCCAGGTTTCTTTTTATAGGAGGATTTTTGTTACTTGAGAGGTGACAGGAGGTTTGTCCTGTTTTGTAATAATTGGGCACGATTTGGCCCATTAATGGCGTATTGGAGAACGGGACCGGATCAGACCGGAATCAGGGAGTTGTCACGGTCGATCGGACCTGTTGGAGTGGTTGAACCGCCGGCTGTGGTGGGCCTGGGGTCCGTGGATGGTAAGTGCATTTATTACCGAATGAACTGGCGGTCAGGGAGAGCCATACGTTCTGATGGTTCAGTGATCCGGAGATCGTCTTGGGCCGTGTTCATTAAATGACTGAGTGCATCGGAGATTTGAGAGAGTCTCGTGCATTAATGGCAGGTCGTGCCGAATACCTGCGAAGATCTTATGCCTTGATGGCTTGGAGATAGTGGCAGGTTATAGTGGAGTTGTCAGGTCCCTTAGAGGGTTAGGTGGAAATTGGATATTTGGCTAAGGCATGGGCTCGGCCTGCTGTGCTCGGCCTTCTGGTCTCGGCCTTCTGGTCTCGGCTCTCTGGTCTCGGCCTTCTGGTCTCGGCCTTCTGGTCTCGGCTCTCTGGTCTCGGCTCTCTGGTCTATGAGCTCGAGAGCGGAAGAGCCCGATCACTTAGGATGAGCTCGAGAGCGGAAGAGCTCGATCACTTAGGATGAGCTCGAGAGCAGAAGAGCTCGATCACTTAGGATGAGCTCGAGCTTACTGATGGATTTGGGTGTTATAATTATATTTATGGGGTGGTCCATTTTTCCACCAACACTACCCCCCGACTTCCGAGTCCGAGCTGCTTTTTGGCTCGGGCGAAGAAAGTAGTTCAGTCATCGATCGTCCTGGTGCTGTGAGCGTTCTTACACCAAGGTGACTGAAGACGCTTTTTCTGCTCGGAGTCCGTTCTTTGGGGACGTCGGCAGAGAAGAATCCAAGTAAAGATAAATGAGAATGTAAAGACATTAAATGAATGGGTACCTTGTACCGTGTGCGTCCTTGCGCCGAGGCGACTGAAGACGCTTCTCTGCTCGGACTCCGTTCTTTGGGGACGTCGGCAGAGAAATCCAAGAATAGGATAGACAATATAGGGACATTAAATGAATGGGTACCTTGTACCGTGTGCGTCCTGGCGCCGAGGCGACTGAAGACGCTTCTCTGCTCGGACTCCGTTCTTTGGGGATGTCGGCAGGGAAATCCAGCGATGAAGAACGAGCCGAGCTCGTTGGTTGAAGCTGGTAGAGAACGAGCCGAGCTCGTTTGGCCAATAAAGACAACATCCCAACGTATCGGGGCATCCCGATGAACCGGGGCATCTCGACATCTCGAGGCATCCCGTCCGAGGTCGGGGTAGGAGCACGAGCCGAGCTCATCCGGTCAGAGAGGACCGCTACTCAATAGATGGAGCACGAGCCGAGCTCGTCCGGTCAGAGAGGACCGCTGCTCAATAGATGGAGCACGAGCCGAGCTCGTCCAGTCAGAGAGGACCGCTACTCAATAGATGGAGCACGAGCCGAGCTCGTCCGGTCAGAGAGGACCGCTACTCAATAATCGACGGAGTACGAGCCGAGCTCGTCCGGTCAGAGAGGACCGCTACTCAATAGATGGAGCACGAGCCGAGCTCGTCCGGTCAGAGAGGACCACTAACTCATAGCCGATGGAGCACGAGCCGAGCTCGTCCGGTCAGAGAGGACCGCTACTCATATCCCGACGTCTCGGGCATCCCTATAGCCGGGGCATCCCGACGTCTTGGGGCATCCCGACGTCTCGGGGCATCCTGACCGTGGTCAGGGTAGGAGCACGAGCCGAGCTCGTTGATGGAGAGCGCACCACAAACTCACGGACATCTTCAGGGAGTCCACGCAGGTACTCCATCAACCCGAGGCATCGGGGCATCCCAACCATGGTCAGGGAAGAAGAATAAACCTTTTGGAGATATTTTGATGGCTTCCGAGCTTCGAAGTCCCTTAGGACTTAGCTTGGCACTAGCTTTCTTTGGCTCGATTTTCTGGGGGAGGTGTTCTGCATTCGGGCTTCTGAGCTCGGGCTTCGGAGCTTGGCAGCCTTCTGAGCTCGGCGGCCTTTGGTGCTCGGCTTTCTGAGCTCGGCGGCCTTCGGAGCTCGGCAGCCTTCTGGACCATGAAAGAATTTAGCTTCATAGTACTTTCTTGGGGTAGAATCTCCTATAAATCTAGCCAGAGGAGCGCTCATCCTTTGGAAGGCATACAAAATAAGGCATCAGCCGAGCTTTCATTATGTACTAAAATTCTTTTTTTAAAGCCTTGCAATGATGAGGGAAATAGCTACAGCGTCGTCATAAAGAGGGCTCAACACCCTTTTGGTCTTCTTCAGAAAAGGAGATGTGACTTTCACAGTGCACGGATGCTTTGAGGAAGCTCTTTTTTCCGAGCTCGGAGCTTCTGGTGCCTCTAGTTGCCCGCCCTCTGATGGTATTGATGATGCCCGTGAGAGGTCAGTTGTCATTCTGCTCCTTATGCGGCACTGGATTTTGTTCCTCGGGCTCTCTCCTGTAGGCATGATCACGGACAAAATAACTCAACCGACCTTGGCGGACAAGTGCCTCGATCTCATCACGAAGCTCGTAGCAATCCTCCGTATCATGGCCGCGATCTCGGTGGAAGCGGCAGTACTTTTTCGAGTGCTTCCGCGACTCTGTCGGACGCATTCTCAATGGAGGTCGGAGGTAGCCCCGACCCTCAATCTCCATGAGGATTTCTGCTCGGGTGGATGTGAGAGGAGTGTACGTCTGAAATTTTTGGAGGGGAGACCCCGGGCGAGCTAGGCTCTTGGGCCAAGGAGGCTCTTTCTCATGCCAGGGGAATCTGCTACTTGGTTGGGAGTGCTCCTGGTGCTTCTTCTGCATCTTGGCAGGTTGTTCGGCTTCCTCCCGCCGAGAGGCCATGGCTTCCTCAGCCTTGGCGTACTTGCGAGCTCGAGCCAACATTTCGGTGAGGTCCGCAGGAAAGTTCTTCTCGATAGAGAAGAGGAACCTATAAGACCGGGCTCCAGTCTTTAGTGCCGACATGGCGATTGACTGGTCCAGCTCCCGGACTTCCCATGTTGCGGCAGTAAACCGATCCAAGTACTCCTTGAAGGACTCTCCCTCCTTTTGTTTGATGTCAAGGAGGGAGTCCGACGTCCGCCGCTGGGGCTGGCTAGCGGCAAAATTACTGGCAAACTGCCTGCCGAGCTGCTCAAAGGAGGAGACAGTACTCGGCTTCAGCCCGGTGAACCAAAGCCGGGCCGGTCCTCGGAGCGTTGCTGGAAAGGCTTTGCACATCATGGCCTCCGAGGCTCCTTGTAGGGCCATTAAGACCCGATAACTCTCCAGGTGGTCGAGGGGGTCGGCCCTGCCGTTGTAAGGCTCCACCTGGGGCATCTTGAACCGCGGCGGGACTGGTTCGTCATCAATTTGCTGGGAGAAGGGGGACTTTGTGGTGAACTCAAAGTCACCATCACGTCCCGGTTTCCTTCCATGGAGTGCCTGGATCTGGCGCTCCAGCTCCTCGACCTTCTTGTCGAGTTCATCATTCTGGGGGATCGCTGCAGCGGTCCGTTCTGGTGCAAGTTGCCCTGGAACTGACTCGACCTCTGAGGGTTGGGGCCAGCCACCAGGGCCTCTAGCTGGGTGTTCTCTCCAGAGGGAGGCCTGGACTTGAGAGTCCTGACCTCGAAAGGGAAGTCCGCTTGTAGGAGGCTCCGGTTGAACTGGGGCCGGAGGGGGCGGTACCGTCGGGGCGCCCCTAGGTTGCAAGCCTTGGACAGCGGTAGCCAAGGCCTGCACCTGTTGCACCAGGGCATGAAACTGCTCCGGCCGAACTTGAGGGGTTGACTCGGCCGGAGGTGGCGAGTTTTGGACAGAGTGTCCAGGACTAAGTGGAGGACGTCGAGAGGCGTTGGAAGCCCCATTGCTTCTTAGCTTCATGGCAGCGAACTCGGGCCCTTCCTCTAGCGCCAACTGTTGCTGGAAATTGGACCCGGGGGCCGCCGCGAAGCCGGAGAAGGAGGAGCTCCGCTGCTGCAGGGGGCGGACGGCGATGCGCCGGCCGGCTGCGTCCTCCACCGTGGGGCGTGGGTGCGTGCCAAGAGGGGTGGTGCGTCCAGTCCTGTCCTGTCCTGCAAAAAAGCTGGTGGCCGGACTCCCCGGCGCCGGCCCTCCGATGCCTAAGTCAGAGGGGGCCAGTATGTGGAGAGAGCAGGGAAGAGAGTATGTGGAGAATACAAAGAGAATATTGTGTTCAATTGTGTCTGTGCTGTTTTCTTTCTTTTTCCCCCCCGGTCTAGGAGGGTTCTCTCCAGCTCCGGGTTTTTCCTCTTGTTTTTGGTCCCCCCTCCCTTTTCCCCCCAGGTTTCCTTTTATAGGAGGATTTTTGTTACCTGGGAGATGACAGGAGGTTTGTCCTGTTTTGTAATAATTGGGCACGATTTGGCCCATTAATGGCGTAATGGAGAACAGGACCGGATCAGACCGGAATCAGGGAGTTGTCACGGTTGATCGGACCTGTTGGAGTGGTTGAACCGCCGGCTGTGGTGGGCCTGGGGTCTGTGAATGGTAAGTGCATTTATTACCGAATGAACCGGCGGTCAGGGAGAGCCATACGTTCTGATGGTTCAGTGATCCGGAGATCGTCTTGGGCCGTGTTCATTAAATGACTGAGTGCATCGGAGACTTGAGAGAGTCTCGTGCATTAATGGCAGGTCGTGCCGAATACCTGCGAAGATCTTATGCCTTGATGGCTTGGAGATAGTGGCAGGTTATAGTGGAGTTGTCAGGTCCCTTAGAGGGTTAGGTGGAAATTGGATATTTGGCTAAGGCATGGGCTCGGCCTACTGTGCTCGGCCTTCTGGTCTCGGCTCTCTGGTCTCGGCTCTCTGGTCTCGGCCTTCTAGTCTCGGCTCTCTGGTCTCGGCTCTCTGGTCTATGAGCTCGAGAGCGGAAGAGCCCGATCACTTAGGATGAGCTCGAGAGCGGAAGAGCCCGATCACTTAGGATGAGCTCGAGAGCGGAAGAGCCCGATCACTTAGGATGAGCTCGAGAGCGGAAGAGCTCGATCACTTAGGATGAGCTCGAGCTTACTGATGGATTTGGGTGTTATAATTACATTTATGGGGTGGTCCATTTTTCCACCAACACCATCTTTTTCTAGAAATTTGATTTCAATTTCAAGACTATTGCCATTTGATTATGAATTCAACTTCAATAATAAGAAATTTGTTTTGATGAAAAACAATGATGTTGTTGGTGATGGTTTTCAGACGGATGGATTATTCAAAATTAATTTAGATCCTTCATATGAAACTAATTTTTCAAACTTGCATGTTGAGATTGGCATAAAGAGAAATATTATTAAGAAAAACTCCTCATTATTATGACATAGGCGATTGGGACATATCTCAATGGCAAGAATAAAGAGATTAGTAAATGAAGGGGTTGTTGGGGTATGTGGAGACCATTGGTGATGAAGAGAATTGAAGGAGAATCAATTCTGCATAATTCTGTCTGGCGGACTGTCGGAGTCGACTCGAGCTACAGTCGAGTCGACTCGGGAACAGTCGAGTCGACTCGGGAACAGTCGAGTCGACCCGAGAGGAGAAAGGCCAGAAGACCGAGAAAATCATGTTTCTGTCTCGACTGTCAGAGTCGACTCGAGCTACAGTCGAGTCGACTCGAAGCATCGTCGAGTCGACTCGAGCTACAGTCGAGTCGACTCTAGATCGTGCCAGTTTTGTCCAGACGTGCCAGAGTCGACTCGAACCACAGCCGAGTCGACTCGGGCTCGCGAAAAATCGTACGGATGATTTTCTTTTGGTGTTTTTGGTGGCGTTTCGACGTCTATGATCATCTGAAGGTCTTGAGACTATATATAGGACTCATGAGAGCCCTAGGAGGAGAGATATTCAAGGATAATTTTTGAGAGAGACTCTTGTTTTGTGCGGCTAGGGTTCTAGAGAAGAAGAGGATTGGGATCCTACTTCTTGTGCAAAGGGAATTCTGTGTGAATCTCTTGTAGAGCGATCGCGTGTGATCGTTCGGGTGTGTGCTATCTCTGTAATCTGTTCATCCTAATTGAGATTTGGAGCGGTGGAGGACGTAGGCTACTTGTAGCCGAACCTCGTTACATCTTTGTGTTTGCTTTGCTATTTTCTTCCTATTTCTTCTTCTTTTGGTTTGATAATCCGCTGCAGTGCTCAAGTGTTTTACCCTATTGATACCACGGGGTAATCTTTTGCCCTTCGTAGCGGAAGCGAAGCGGTGATCCTTGAGTCCGGTGTCGAGGGAGCGAGAGAGTGCTTATCCGTTTGCTTCTCTCTTTGCTTGTCCGATGTTGGTGGTTGTACCGGTGTGAGTGGGTTCCGGTGCGGGTCGCTGCCAACAAGTGGTATCAGAGCTATTGGTATTCTGCAATGGCGGATGAAGGGAAGTTGCGAATTGAGAAGTTCAATGGCACGAACTTCGGATTTTGGAAGATGCAAATAGAGGATTATCTTTACCAGAAGGATCTCTATTTACCTCTTGGAGGTAGAGCGAAGAAACTAGAGAAGATGTCCGATGAAGACTGGGAGGTCCTCGATCGGAAGACGCTCGGCACCATTAGATTGTCACTTGCATCCCAAGTGGCATTCAACATAAAAAATGAGAAGACGACGATGGAGTTGATGGCAACATTGTCGCGGATGTACGAGAAACCCTCAGCATCAAACAAGGTATTTCTCATGAAGAGGTTGTTTAATCTTCGTATGAAAAATGGCAGCAGCGTAGCAGAATACTTCAACGAGTTCAACGGACTCACGGCCCAGTTGGAGTCAGTGGAGATTAGTTTTGACGATGAGATTCGGGCATTGCTAATCCTCTCCGGATTGCCTGATAGCTGGGAGGGCCTGGTGATGGCGGTGAGCAACTCTTCGGCGACGGGGAAGTTGATCTTTGATGACGTTGTGGGAGTGCTTCTGAGTGAAGAAGCAAGAAGGAAATCTTCTGGAGCTACGGAGTCGTCTGGAAGTGCACTAAACATCTCTAACCGGGGAAGACAAAAGAAGGACGGTCGATTTCGAAGCGACTCGAAGTCGAGATCCAGCAGGTCTCGAGCACCTCAGAACAAGGGAGCGAAGTGCTGGAACTGCAGAAAGATGGGGCACTTTAGGAGGGACTGCAAATCTCCTAAAGGGAAGCAAGGCGACCACACCGAAGGAGTCAGCAAGGATATGGCAAATCTTGCTGAAAACGGTGACATAGATGCCCTCGTTCTATCTTTATCTACCGGTGACGAGTCTTGGGTGATAGACTCAGGCGCGTCTTTCCATGCTACATCCCAACGGAAGCTTCTTGGAGGATATGAGAAGGGAGACTTCGGCAAAGTCTACTTAGGGGATGGAGAGCCTTGCACCATACAAGGAAGGGGAAGCGCGGAAGTGAAGTTGATTTCTGGATCTTCACTTGAGCTTGAGGACGTACGGCACGTGCCTCAACTGCAGAGGAATCTGATTTCTGTTAGACAGTTGGCGAGCCAGGGGTACAAGACTATTTTCACAGCTAATCAGTGGAAGATATCCAGGGATTCGTTGATGGTGGCTAGTGGCAAGAAGGTTGGGACACTTTATATCGCCAACGGCACGGAAAACTCTATTGGAGTTGCTGCAGCAGATGTGGACGCCAAGTTATGGCATTGCAGACTTGGGCACATGAGTTATCAGGGACTGGAGGTGATGCACCAGTTGGGAAAGCTGCAGGGTCTCAGGAGTGTTGAGATGGACTTCTGTGAGGATTGTATTCTCGGAAAGCAGAAGCGTGTTTCATTCAACAAAGAAGGTAAACCTCGGAAGCAAGAAAAGCTAGATCTCGTGCACACGGATGTGTCGGGGCCTGCACCGGTTTCTTCCATTGGTGGATCTCAGTACTATGTTACTTTTATTGATGATGCTACCAGGAAGCTTTGGGTGTTCTTCTTGAAGCACAAGTCAGAGGTATTTGGGGTCTTCAGGAGATGGCAGGCAATGGTAGAACTCGAGACAGGAAGGAGGTTAAAATGCCTGAGATCAGACAACGG
Source organism: Phoenix dactylifera (assembly GCF_009389715.1). Taxonomy (NCBI): domain Eukaryota; kingdom Viridiplantae; phylum Streptophyta; class Magnoliopsida; order Arecales; family Arecaceae; genus Phoenix; species Phoenix dactylifera. Next base: position 116,302 of record NW_024067895.1, on the reverse strand, counting down.
TGGTGAGTATTGTAGCAGAGAGTTTGAGGACTACTGTGCAGAGGCTGGGATCGTCAGGCAGAGGACAGTTTCAGGGACACCACAACAAAATGGAGTTGCTGAAAGGATGAACAGAACAATTAATGAGCGTGCCAGGAGTATGAGGATACATGCTGGATTGCCACAGCAGTTTTGGGCAGAAGCAGTTAACACTGCTGCCTACTTGATCAACAGAGGGCCATTAAAGAAACTTGAATTTGGAATTCCTGAGGAAGCATGGACAGCGAAGAAGATTGATTTGGCGCACTTACGAGTATTCTGTTGTACCAGTTATGTCCATGTTGATTCCAATCAAAGAAGCAAATTAGACGCCAAATCAAAGAAGTGCATTTTCGTTGGATACGGAGGTCAACAGTTTGGGTATCGTTTTTGGGATTCCGAACACAGAAAGATCATTCGTAGTAATGATGTGGTATTTAATGAGAAAATGCAGCAGAGCACTGAATCAGAAACAAAACCTGTTGAGCCGTGTTTTGTGGATCCTGAAGAGGAGTCTACAAATTCTGGTCAGAAGACTCAGTCAGAGCAAGAACCTGAAGTATTGGCACCCTCTCCACAACTAAGAAGGTCCACTCGTAGTACTCATGGGAAGCCTCCTCAAAGGTATGATGGGACTCTTAGTTATTTGCTGCTCACAGATAATGGCGAACCTGAATGCTTCACGGAGGCATTGAAGGTTGATACCAGGAAGGAGTGGGAGTTGGCCATGGATGATGAGATGGAGTCATTGGAGCAGAATCAAACGTGGAATTTGGTGGATCTGCCCAAGGGGAAGAAAGCACTGTCAAACAAATGGGTTTACAGGCTGAAGAAAGAGCAGAATGGAAAGAAACGGTACAAGGCTAGGCTGGTTGTAAAAGGATTTCAGCAGAGAGCAGGTATCGACTTCACGGAGATCTTTTCTCCTGTAGTCAAGATGAGCTCTATTCGGGCGGTGCTGAGCATGGTGGCAGTAGAGAATCTTCACTTAGAGCAGCTTGATGTGAAGATAGCTTTTCTTCACGGAGATCTCGATGAGGAGATATATATGCAGCAGCCGGAGGGATACATTGCAGCTGGCACGGGTGACTTGGTTTGCAAATTGAAGAAAAGCCTCTATGGTTTGAAACAGGCGCCCAGGCAATGGTATCTCAAGTTCGATAGTTACATGCTTGAGATAGGATACAGGAGATATCAGGAGGATCACTGTTGCTACTACCGGGACTTCGGTACATCTTATATTATCTTGCTATTATATGTTGATGACATGTTAGTTGCAGGAGCTAGCATGCATGAGATTACAAAATTGAAGCTGAAGCTGTCAAGAAAATTTGCAATGAAGGATCTAGGAGCAGCGAAACAGATCCTTGGGATGCGGATCAGCAGAGATAGGTCTAAACATATCCTTAAACTATCTCAGGCGGAGTACATCAGCTGAGTACTCAAGAGATTCTGCATGGAGGGTGCCAAACCTGTTGGCACACCACTAGGTGCCCACTTAAAGCTTTCAAAAGGACAAAGTCCGAAGACGCGGGTGGAGGAGCTCAATATGTCAAAAATCCCGTATGCATCGGCGGTGGGGAGCTTGATGTACGCTATGGTCTGTACGAGACCTGACATTGCTCAAGCAGTGGGAGTTGTGAGTCGCTTTATGAGCTACCCAGGCTTGGAGCATTGGCGTGCGGTCAAATGGATACTGAGGTATCTGAGAGGCACGGAGCACATATCAATGTGCTATGGAGGTTCTGAGATCCGGTTACAGGGCTTTGTGGACTCAAACATGGCAGGGGACTTGGACGGCAGGAGGAGCACGACAGGGTACTTGTTCACCCTGGGCAGTGGAGCCGTCAGTTGGATTTTCAGGTTGCAACCAGTTGTTGCATTGTCGACTACGGAGGCGGAGTATGTGGCAGCCACAGAGGCGTGCAAGGAACTAATATGGCTTCAGGGCTTGATGAAGGAGCTTGGGAAGGAGCAGAAGGATTGCATGTTATATTCAGATAGTCAAAGTGCAATTCATCTGGCAAAGAATTCAGCTTTCCATTCAAGGACGAAGCATATTGACATACGGTACCACTTTGTGAGGTCATTGCTCGAGCAGGGACTCGTCAAGTTGGAGAAGATTCATACAAGTCAGAATCCTGCAGATATGTTGACGAAGGTCGTCACGGTGGAGAAGCTGAGAAGTTGTTCAGCTTCTGCTGGTCTTCATGCTTGAAGACGTTGAGGAGGCATCGTACCTATCTCACTAGGATGATTCAGTTTCAGTGGGAGCACAGAGGAGAGCCAAGTAACAAGAGGATATACCTAAGGTCTCCAAGTGGGAGATTGTTGGGGTATGTGGAGACCATTGGTGATGAAGAGAATTGAAGGAGAATCAATTCTGCATAATTCTGTCTGGCGGACTGTCGGAGTCGACTCGAGCTACAGTTGAGTCGACTCGGGAACAGTCGAGTCGACTCGGGAACAGTCGAGTCGACCCGGGAGGAGAAAGGCCAGAAGACCGAGAAAACCATGTTTTTGTCTCGACTGTCAGAGTCGACTCGAGCTACAGTCGAGTCGACTCTAGATCGTGCCAGTTTTGTCCAGACGTGCCAGAGTCGACTCGAACCACAGCCGAGTCGACTCGGGCTCGCGAAAAATCGTACGGACGATTTTCTTTTGGTGTTTTTGGTGGCGTTTCGACGGCTATGATCATCTGAAGGTCTTGAGACTATATATAGGACTCATGAGAGCCCTAGAAGGAGAGATATTCAAGGATAATTTTTGAGAGAGACTCTTGTTTTGTGCGGCTAGGGTTCTAGAGAAGAAGAGGATTGGGATCCTACTTTTTGTGCAAAGGGAATTCTGTGTGAATCTCTTGTAGAGCGATCGCGTGTGATCGTTCGGGTGTGTGCTATCTCTGTAATCTGTTCATCCTAATTGAGATTTGGAGCGGTGGAGGACGTAGGCTACTTGTAGCCGAACCTCGTTACATCTTTGTGTTTGCTTTGCTATTTTCTTCCTATTTCTTCTTCTTTTGGTTTGATAATCCGCTGCGGTGCTCAAGTGTTTTACCCTATTGATACCACGGGGTAATCTTTTGCCCTTCGTAGCGGAAGCGAAGCGGTGATCCTTGAGTCCGGTGTCGAGGGAGCGAGAGAGTGCTTATCCGTTTGCTTCTCTCTTTGCTTGTCCGACGTTGGTGGTTGTACCGGTGTGAGTGGGTTCCGGTGCGGGTCGCTGCCAACAGGGGTACTAAATACTCTTGATTTTACCGACTTTGATACTTGTGTGGATTGCATAAAGGGAAAGCAAACCAACAAGACCACTAAAGGAGCCAAAAGGAGTTCTGAGACTCTTCAGATAATGCACAGAAATCTTTGTGGACTATTTACCCCATCTTGTTTGAGTGGTCAGAGATATTTTATCTCATTCATTGATGACCATACTCGGTATATGTATCACTATCTTTTACATGATAAGGCTGAGACACTTGATGCTTTCAAAACATATGAAGCAGAGCTAGAAAAACAAACCAAAAAGAAAATTAAAATTGTTAGGTCAGACGAGGGTGGAGAGTATTATGGAAGGTATATAGAATCTGGATAGATTCCTAGGCCATTCGCTAGATTTCTTAAAGAAGAGGACATAATTGCTCAATATTCAATGCCGAGAACACTACAATAAAATGGTGTGGCAGAAAGAAGGAACGTACGCTGATGGACATGATAAGGAGCATGCTTAGTCATTCAAATATTCCTATCAGGTTATGGAGTGAAGCTTTAAAAACCGCTATATATGTACTAAATAGGATTCCATCTAAGATTGTTCCTAAAACTCCTTTTGAGTTATGGAAATGATGGAACCAACTTTAGAATATTTACACATATGGGGTTGTTGAGTTGAAGTGAGGATTTATAATCCACATATGAAGAAATTAGACCCCAGAATAATTAGTGGTTTCTTTATTGGGTATGCTGAAAACTCCAAGAGATTTAAGTTCTATTGTCCCACACATACACTTAGAATCGTTGAAGCTAGAAATGCTAATTTTTTTGAGGATCATGAGTTTAGTGGGAGTGGTTTTTCTCGAACCATATCGTTTGAAAAAATAAAGGAACCAATTGGCGAACCAAGTGGTGAACCAATTGGGAGTATGATTATTTTTCAAAATTCAATTCCAAATATAATTGAAGAACAATCAATTCAAGAGCAACCACACCTTGAGGAACAAACTCATACAGAACCTCTTATTGAATCAAGACGATCCTCAAGAATAAGGAGACTAGCAATATCTAGCGACTATCTTATGTACCTTCAACAATTCGACTTTGATATTGGACCTCAAGTTGATCATATTTCGTTTTCAGAAGCTATAACTGGGGATCATTCCTCTCTATGGCATGATGCAATGAAGGAAGAGATGGAATCAATGGCTAAGAATCAAGTCTAGGATCTCGTTGAGTTACCATAAGGAGCAAAAGCTATTAGCTGTAAATGGATCTTTAAGACTACAAGGGACTCCTCTAGTAATGTTGATCGATATAAAGCTAGACTTGTGGCCAAAGATTTCACTCAAAAAGAAGGATTGATTTCTATGAGACCTTCTCTCCAATTTCTAAGAAGGACTCATTTAGGATAATCATGATACTAGTAGCTCATTTTGACTTAGAGCTACATCAGATGGATGTGAAACGACTTTCTTGAATGGTGATCTTGAGAAAATAGTGTACATGGATCAGTCTAAAGGATTTTCATCTAAAGATAATTATTTGGTTTGCAAATTAAGGAAATCCATATATGGACTTAAACAGGTCTCCCGCCAATGGTATATTAAGTTTCATAACATTGTTACTTCATATAGTTTTACGGAGAATATTGTTGATCCGTGTATATACCTTAAGGTGAGTGGGAGTAAATATATTTTTTTAGTTCTATATGTGGATGATATTTTGATTGTAACTAGTGATTTGGGTTTGCTATGTGAAACTAAAGATTTTTTTTCTAAATACTTTGAGATGAAGGATTGAGGTGAAGCCTCATATATCATTGGCATAGAGATTCATAGAGATAGATCCTAAAAAATTTTGGGATTGTCTTAAATGGCCTACATCGAAAGAGTTTTAGAAAGATTTAATATGAAGTTTTCTTCACCTACAGTAGCACCCATTATCAAAGGAGACAAATTCAGTTTGAGTCAATCACCACAAAATAATTTGGAACTAGAGCATATGAAAAGCATACCTTATGCTTCTGCAGTTCGTAGCTTAATATATGCTCAAGTATGTACTCGTCCAGACATTGCATTTGCAGTAAGAATGTTGGGGAGATACCAAAACGATCTAGGGCAAGAATATTGGAAGGCTGCCAAGAAGGTTATGTGGTATTTACAAGGAACCAAGAACTTTAAGCTTACTTATAAACATATAGATTTCTTGGAGGTTGTTGGATATTTAGATTCAGATTTTGTTGGATTTTCAGATACAAGAAAGTCTACTTCAGGATATGTTTTTCTCTTAGCAGGGGGCGCTGTATCTTGGAGAAATATCAAGCAGTCTATAACTGCTTCATCAACCATGGAAGTAGAATTTATTGCATGCTATGAAGCAACTTCACAGGCTATATGGCTAAGAAATTTCATAGTAGGATTAAGGATCGTTGATTCTATATCAAGACCAATAAAGATCTATTGTGATAATATGGCTATAGTTTTTTTTTTTTTAAGAATAATAAAAGTGGCAGCCATAATAAACACATAGATATATAGTATTTGGTTGTGAGAGATAAAGCAAGATTTGGAGATGTGTTTATTGAACATATCAGTACCGAGCTGATGATTGCTAATCATATGACTAAAGTATTGCTGGCTAATGCTTACACTAATCATGTGGAACATATGGAACTTATTAGCTCATTTGATGTATGATTTTTATCTCATTTTCGTATTCACATTTTGTGAACAACACTTACAGCTTTGATTAATAATACATGACTATGGCATATAAAGTTTATTTTTGTCATATATGGTATATTTGATACATAAAAAATGGACCCTAAGGGACTATTATTTAGTTATTCGGTAAGATATGGATATATCTTATAAAATACATATTAATAAATATCTTACATTGTAATATATGGAATGAAATGTCTTCAAAATAAGATATAACCGCTATGATTCATATAGTAGTATTTGCTGATGAAGTTAAAGGTTACAAGATTGGACAAATTTAATTTATGACCATAATACAGTTTTATCACCTTTATGTCACGTGGGCCAAATGGGAGAATGTTAGCACGTCTCCTTAATTTCAGGAGACTTGATGTGGCCCACTTATTGGGTATTCCCACAGAGATAAATACAATCTTGTATAGTGATATTTTGGTGACTAAGTCCAATCAAATAAAGTGGTTATAAAGAGGTTATCTCATGTGGTGGTTTCTGCGATGGATAGAAACTCTTATAGTAACCTTTATAGATAAGGATACGGGTCCCTAACCTATCATTATAAATAGCCTGTGGATCCATCACCTCAGGCATTCAAGTCCTATATAGGTTAGAAGGCCAGTCCGATCTGTGGTGGCGATTTCGAAGATACTTAATCAGCGATGGCCAGTAAAAATTTTATTTATTTATTATTCCGCTGCGCATATTTTACCCTACATAGACTACTGCACATGAGGAGGTCTAGTCTTGAGATTCACAGGTTCAGAAATAGGTCCCCTAGATGGCTGTGAAGGAGAAGAGGAAGGTCAGCCTACTTCTTCTCCAAGTCTATTCAAGCTGTTTGCTACCTTAGTGGTGGAGACAAGTAATATTTCATTTATCTTAACATTCTGCTCCTTGAATTGAGACATCCTCTTCCCAACTTCACTTCTCAGCCTCCCAGCAGTTGCACTCAAATGCATGTTCTCCTTATAAACTGTTTGCTTCATCTCTTGAACTTATGATTCCAAGTTGTTCACTTTGACGTGCAAGCAGTCCACCTTCATGTTCACGGTGCTGAGCTGGTAATTGATGTTTGTCATTAGCTTGATTAGCATGCTGCTCTGGGGACAATCTGCTGACTCCTAAGTTGCTGCCCTCATACTTTGCTCAAACAAAAGTTTTTCTACAATTTCATTACATAATTTTTCTATTACTTCTTGCATGACTTCTTGGAAGACCTCCTTTGTGAACTTTTTGAAGTGCTAGTCTGCATGGGATCATTAGATACAGGAGTTCCTTCCCTGTTAATCCTTTCAAAGATTCTTTCAGATACATCATCAGTAAATTGTCCTTCATCATCTCTTCTTCCTTCAAATTACTGATTATACATGGGAACTGAAGGTTCTGCTGCTGGTGCTTCTCCCTCTTCTCTTCTTTCTTCCTCTTCTTCATCCTTCCCTTTCATACTCTCTCTCACTTTGATACACTATCCATCAACTTTGTTGTAGCCCATTCTTGATAGAGTCTTCATGTTGTATGTATCCACATGGTGTAGGTCCTTTTTCGCATCTCCTTTCAGATGCACTATAAATTGCAGGGTAGTGTTTGATCTCCTCGCTTCTTCATGCATGTGGCTCATCATCATCAGAGGCAGATTGATTGATTCTCATTGATAACATTATACAGGCAAACAAGTCTCTGTTGAAGACGTGATCAAATTTTCTAATTTTTGGAAAGAAAATTCTTGAAATCATGTGGTGGAACAGCCTCATCTCCACATTCAGTTGACTGGTAATAACTTTCTCTAATCCAGTCAAGTATCCTATATTTAAGATTTGCTGCAATCGTTCCTTTCTATTCTTCAGCTTCTCTGATTGTCTCCTTCACAAGATAACTAATATTTCTCCCAGCTTCCTATGATGAAAAGAAATCTGAACATTTTTCACCATAGAAGTTATTTGGACCCTATCCGCATCGTACTCCAAGTTTGCGTAAAACTATTTAACCAACTCAGGATAGGTGGGTTCATTCAGACCAACCAAAAAAATTCCATCCCATGCATTTGATACTTTGCCAGATTATTAATCCTTCTTTCTTGAAGAAGTCAAAATCCATATTTCTTCCGGTGTTTAACTGTCTTATATATTAAGAATGGAAGACTTGTTTCCTTTTCTTTCTTGTTTAATGTATTGTCCGGCAATTTTTCCTAAATAATTTTCTTCTTCTTCTTCTTCTAAAGCTCTGGGTTGGCTCTTGTTGGCTTTCTTTTGGTAGACCTGAGGATGACTTAAAAAGGGTGTCGTTGTCAAAATCTTAACCAACAAATAAATATTTCTATATTACTCTTACCATCCTCTATTCGATGAATAGTAATGTAGGAGGTCGATCCACAGGGAGGCGATTGAGCACACAAATAGAGAATAGAAACTCCATTAAGGTTTATTTTAGAAAAAAAGACAATTCCTTGAGGATATTCGATTAATCTCTAATCAAGAAGAGTTATTTTTCTAAAAAATAAACAAAGAAAAGAAAGAAAGATTTTGCAATTAAAATAAGAACTTTAGAAAGCATAAAATCAATTGCGAAAATTAAACTGAAACTTAGACACAGATTGCATAAAAAAAATGATAGATTTCATAAAAAGAAAATTGATTACAAAAGTAAAAAATGAAGAAAAACCCAATGCTTTTTTCCTCTCGGTGGAACACTCTTTTTTTTTCTTTTGTTTTCTTCAAGAATAGAGCATCCTCTGTTCTTTTTTTTTTTGTTTTGATGTGAGCCCTTCCTCCCCCGCTTCAGCCAAGAGCCTCTCCTCTCTTTATATAGATTGCCCCCACCCTTGAAGCCAGCGATAGATCCATGATTTCTCGTGGAGAGGGGGAACGGACGCATGATCACTGGGACGGAATGCATGCAAACAGCTGGATCGATGGGAGCTGGTCACAAGATCGCTCACGGACGCGTGATCCGGGGAAGATGAATGCTGACGGGTGACGGGCTGAATACACATCCCGACTGGCCATGGGACACTCGGACGCATGATCTTTTGGCATGATGTAGGAGGGCAGATCGCGGAAGGCTTGGATGCGTCGCGGGATCTTTGGATGCGGGGCTGGAGCGGACCTTGATGGCAAGAAATGGAAGGCTGGATGTGAATCACGGGATGCTGGGAGGCTGAAACGGGAGGCTTGATGCGGCTTGGAATGGACGCGGGATGCTGATTCGGGAAGGGAGGAGATGCGGATGCATGGACTGCACGTGGGAGAACTCTGGAAGGCTGTGATGAACTCATTCAAATGGATGCACGGGATGTTGGATCGAAGGTGCTTCGTGGAAGATAGATGGCTCGGCTTGGGTTGGCATCCTTCTGAAGTCAATTTGCACTCAATGTGTATTTTATCTCTGATTTATGACAATCTGTGCCAAAACACAAATATAATATTAATTCAGCGAGTATAGCATTATATGTGAGCAATAATACTAATTTAAACGGCGTGTAGATTGCACTTTTGTACTCTCATCAGCTCTCTTTCTATTTCCATGGGAGTCTGAGCTCTTCAGTGCCATGGGAGTCCTTAGGCTTGAGGGGATGTGGAGTTCTAAAGCTGTTGGAGGGAAGGCTTAGGTTTGAAATGGAGGAGATGGGACGAAAGTCGGCTCAAAGTATGGTTGTTAAGGTTTCTATAGAATGAACACAGAAGGGTCGGCTCATAGCATTTTATACCCTAAAGACCAAAAGACGTCTCAAGCCACATGGGAGTTGGCTCCTAACATTTAGGAGATGACTCCAACTCCTGTATCAGCCACACCTCCTTCTTAAGAGTCAGCTCCACTTCTCCTGGTTTGACTTGCCGAGCTTTTCCATTATAGGAGTTGTCTCCTCCTCATCACGATACTCAAAACAAAAACTTAGAGATTCATATCACCAAAACAGATGATAGAGATGCAACCAATGATAGAGACGCAACCAGCCCATCTAAAGATCCTTTGCATGGAATTGAAGGTCCTATGACTAGGGCCAAGACTAAGAGGATGAAACAAGCTTTGGAAAGCCTGATCATAAAAATCAAAGGAAAAGAAGACCAACGTGAGATAGAGGCTGCACCTAATTGGGTCACTTTCATACAATTGGGTGAAGATGCTTTGAGTCCAACCTGAAGACAACACTTTGAAAAGTCCAAATCACATGACAAGAAGCATTCATGGGAAGGCCAACTTTCCTATTGTATTTGGATTTTCGTGCATACTTTTGGGGTGATTTTTCAGATGATGTTTTGTATTTCCCAAGTCACATTCAGACTTTCTTGTAGTTCCCAAAGTCACTATAATTACTTTGGGATCTTTTTCCTAAGTTCTGATTTCTTCTCTAGGAGTAGGTGTAACATGCATCTTTTCCAAGCCTTGGTAAATGCAGCCTTGGAAAATGCATGACAAGTAGTGCTATGTAATTTCCTAGGAGTTGCTTCTCTTTGAAGCCATTTCAGCCTTAAAATAGCACCTGATTGTACTTGAGAGGGGGAGAATGCATGAATGAAATTTGAGAGTTTCTCTTATGTGAGAGCTTCACCTTTGTTCTTGGATTAGAACTTGATAGTGTTGGTTCTACCGGCAGGTCGCGGTTAGGGTCACGCTTCTTTTGATAACTTTGGTTCTACCGGCAGGTCGCGGTTAGGGTCAAGTTCCTCTTTCTCTACCTGTTTCCAGGACGGTCCGAAGTGTGCTCTTATCATTTGGTATCAGAGCCCGGTTCCTGAAATCAGGTGTTATCTATCCTTTGTGTGTTTATCTTGTTTAATTCAAAAAAAAAAGGTGTTCCGCTGTTGTTTATCTCTATATCCTTGGTGACATCTTCCTTTAATCGGTTTGTGTCATCATCCTTGTTCCTTTCTGTTCTGCTATTTCAAAAAAAAAAAGAAAAAAAGAGAAGAAAAAAAAAAGAAAAAAAAAGAGAAAAATTCGGGGCAGATTTTGCTTCTAATTTTCTTGTGGGTTCTTTAACGCTTCCATTGAATTGTTCTCAATTCAAACCTTCCTTGAACCCTTTGTTGGTTCCAATTAAATTGTTCCTTGCGAGTTCTTGTTCCCTAAGGTTATTATCGACTCCTTACTGTTTCCTGTTATGTAGAAACATCCAAAAGGTTCTTATTTAAGAGCTCATAAGGTGAAGCTAAGTGGTAAAAGGCAAGAGGGTGAGATCATCATCAAGAAAAAGCCATAAAAGAGTGTCCACCAGAGAGAGGAGTGTGTGAGGACCTATTCTATTTATATTAATCTTTTGATTGCAGCATACAAAGATGAGTAGTGAAGGTAGTAAACAACCAGATGTTGATATGAAGTTATGGATGAAAGCCATTGCTGATCAACTTACTAAGCTCGGTGCACGAATGAATGATTTGGAATCACCAAGCAGACTCAAACCTTTGAGGGGGCGGATGTTTGAAGAAGAAGAAGAAGAGGAGTATTCGGATGGAAGAAGTAATGGAAGGAGGCAAAGAGATGAATCAAGAAAAGACAGTCATTTGGGAAGTATTAAGATGACAATCCCTGCATTCCAAGGTAAAAATGATCCTGAATTATATTTAGAGTGGGAGAGAAAGGTTGAACATGTGTTTGAATGTCATAATTATTCCGAGGAGAAGAGGGTTAAACTAGCCATTGTTGAGTTCTATGATTATGCTAGTATTTGGTGGGATCAAATGGTGACTAGTAGACGTAGAAATGGGGAGAGGCCTATTGGTACATGGGATGAGATGAAGGCTGTCATGAGAAAAAGGTTTGTACCCAGCCACTACTATAGAGATTTGCACAGGAAATTGCAAAGTCTAACTCAAGGCTCCATGAGTGTGGAAGATTACTATAAGGAGATGGAAATAGCCATGATTAGAGCCAATGTTGAAGAAGACCGAGAGGCAACTATGGCTAGATTCATTGGAGGTTTAAAGAAGGAGATAGCTGATGTGGTAGAATTGCAACATTATATAGAGATGGAGGATTTGCTGCACAAAGCTATTCTAGTGGAAAGGCAATTGAAAGCTAAGAGTACTTCCAAATTTACTACTAGTTCCTCATGGAAATCGAATTGGCAAATAACAAATCTGTGTCAAAGCCAAAAGAAGATGCAAAGGCCAAAAATTCGATTGCTGCACCTAAAGGTAAAATGGAAACTAATTCATCCTCTAGATCTCGTGATATCAAATGTTTCAGGTGTCAAGGAGTTGGACATATTGCTTCTCAATGTCCAAATAAAAGAACCATGATCCTGCTGGATAATGGAGACATAGAGAGTGTGAGCTCAAGTGATGATGACATGCCACCATTGGAGGATTGTAGTGATGTTGAAGTTGCTGAACCTGTTGTTGGAGATGTGCTTGTTACTAGGCGTGCTCTCAACATGCAACCTAAGGCGGGTGGTAATGAGGAGCAACGTGAGCATATATTTCATACAAGATGCCATATAAACGACAAGGTATGCAGCTTAATCATTGATAGTGGGAGTTGCACTAATGTTGCTAGCACCTTGTTGGTTGAAAAATTGAGTTTGCCCACATTAAAGCACCCTAATCTATATAGACTTCAGTGGCTGAATGATTGTGGAGACATAAGGGTGACTAAGCAAGTGATGATTTCATTTTCCATTGGTAAATACAAGGATGAAGTTCTTTGTGATGTGGCACCTATGCATGTTGGACATCTACTTCTTGGGCGTCCGTGGCAATTTGATAGAAGGGTTATTCATGATGGGTACAAAAATAGATACACTCTTATTATGAACAATCACACTATTGTTTTAACACCTCTCCAACCAACCGAGGCCTATGCTGATCAAATCAGAATTACAAGAGAGTGTAAGTTGAGAGAGGAGCAATTGAGCATTCAAGAAAAAGAGAGGAAAGATAAGAAAAATGAGAGTGAGCAGAAGAAAGAAAAGAATAAATCAGAATCCAAAGAAGAGAAAAAAAAGAGAGTGAGTGCATTTGCAAGCAAAAGAGAGGTTGAGAGTGCCTTGTTAGCAAAAGAGCAGCTACTTGTGCTCATACACAAGGATGTTTATTTCACTAACGAACTCAATTCTTCTTTGCTTAGTATGGTTGCTTCTTTGTTACAGGAATTTGGTGATATTTTTCCAGAAGAAATCCCCCATGGATTACCTCCTACAAGAGGTATTGAGCATCAGATTGACTTAATTCCAGGTTCTTCAATCCCAAATAGACCAGCCTACAGAACAAGTCGAGAGGAAGCAAAAGAAATTCAAAGGCAAGTAGATGAGTTGCTGCAAAAAGGATTTGTGAGGGAGAGTCTTAGCCCGTGTTCTGCTCCTGTGATCTTGGTTCCGAAGAAAGATGGGACGTGGCGCATGTGTACGGACTGCCGAGCCATAAATAAAATCACTGTAAAGTATCGATATCCTATCCCTAGATTGGATGATATGCTTGATGAATTGCATGGTTCGTGTGTGTTTTCTAAAATAGATTTGAAAAGTGGATACTATCAAATTCGCATGAAAGAAGGTGATGAATGGAAAACAGCTTTTAAAACAAAATATGGTTTATATGAGTGGATGGTGATGCCATTTGGCTTATCTAATGCACCCAGCACCTTCATGAGGTTAATGAACCATGTTTTGCGTTCTTTCATTGGGAAATTTGTTGTAGTGTATTTTGATGATATTTTGATTTATAGCAAAACCTTAGATGAACATGTTAATCATTTGCATGTTGTTCTTAATATTTTGAGAGAAAACAAATTATATGCTAATCTTAAAAAGTGTTCATTTTGCCATGAATCTGTTGTGTTTTTGGGTTTTGTTGTAAGCTCGAAAGGAATAAGTGTGGATGAGGAGAAGGTAAGGGCAATTAGAGAATGGCCTACACCTAAGAATGCAAATGAGGTAAGAAGTTTTCATGGTTTAGCAAGTTTTTATAGAAGGTTTGTAAAGAACTTTAGTTCTATTGCTGCACCTTTGAATGAACTTGTTAAAAAGAATGTTGCGTTTAAGTGGAATGAAGTGCATGAGGAAGCTTTTAATTCATTAAAAGAAAAATTGACCAATGCACCTTTGCTTTGTTTGCCTAATTTTGATAAAGCTTTTGAAATTGAATGTGATGCATCTGGTGTTGGCATAGGGGCCGTACTAATGCAGGACTCTAAACCAATTGCTTACTTTAGTGAAAAGCTTAATGGGGCATCATTGAATTATTCCACGTATGACAAAGAGTTGTACGCTTTGGTGAGAGCTTTGCAAACTTGGCAACACTACTTGTGGTCAAGGGAATTCATAATTCATTCTGACCATCAAAGCTTGAAGTTTCTAAGATCTCAAGGTAAGCTTCAAAAAAGACATGCCAAGTGGTTGGAATTCATTGAGATGTTTCCTTATGTAATCAAGTACAAGAATGGTAAGGAAAACAAAGTGGCTGACGCATTGTCCAGAAGGTATGCATTGCTTACTTCTTTGCAAACTAAATTACTTGGTTTTGAGTTTATAAAGGACTTATATGCTAATGATTCTGACTTTGGCCAAGTATGGGATTCTTGTTCTAAACATGCTTTTGGGGACTATTATAGGCATGATGGTTTCTTGTTTAAGAAAAATAAGTTGTGTGTGCCTGTTTGTTCCTTGCGTGAAATGCTAGTTAGAGAAAGTCATGGTGGTGGATTGATGGGACATTTTGGGATAAAAAGGACCTTAGAAATATTGCATGAGCATTTTTATTGGTCTAACATGAAGCATGATGTGCAATCGGTCTGTGATAAGTGCATAGCATGTAAACAAGCTAAATCTAATGTCATGCCCCATGGCTTCTATACACCTTTGCCTGTGTCTAATCAACCCTGGACTGATATTTCAATGGATTTCGTGTTAGGATTACCTCGATCTCAAGGTGGCAAAGATAGTATATTTGTCGTTGTTGATAGGTTTAGTAAAATGGCACATTTCATTGCATGCTCTAAAACCAATGATGCAACACATATTGCTGATCTGTTCTTTAAAGAGATAATGCGCTTGCATGGATTGCCTAGAACAATAGTAAGTGATAGGGATGTAAAGTTCCTAAGTCATTTTTGGAAAACTTTGTGGAATAAACTAGGAACAAAACTCTTATTTTCTACTGTTGCACATCCTCAAACGGATGGACAAACTGAAGTAGTAAATAGAACACTTACTACCTTGTTGCGTGCTATCATTCAAAAGAATTTGAAAAATTGGGAGAAATGCTTGCCACATGTTGAGTTTGCTTATAATAGAACTGTTCATTCTACTACTTCTTATTCTCCTTTTGAAGTTGTGTATGGCTTTAATCCTTTGACTCCTTTAGACATCTTACCTTTGCCTACTAATGAGTGTACCAATTTGGATGGTAAGAAAAAGGCGGATACTATTAGGGAGTTGCATGCAAAAGTTCGAGCCAACATTGAGAGGAAGAATGAGCAATATGCAAAGCAAGCAAATAAGGGGCGTATTAAAGTTATTTTTGAACCAGGAGATTGGGTTTGGGTTCATATGAGGAAGGAGAGGTATCCCACTCAAAGAAAATCTAAGCTGCAAACAAGAGGAGATGGACCCTTCCAAGTTCTAGAGAAGATCAATGACAATGCCTACAAGTTGGACTTGCCAAGTGAATATGGTAATGTAAGTGCTACCTTTAATGTGGCTGATCTATCTTTGTTTGATGTAGGTGATGAATCTGATTCGAGGACGAATCCTTTTGAAGAGGGAGGGAATGATAGAGATGCAACCAATGATAGAGACGCAACCAGCCCATCTAAAGATCCTTTGCATGGAATTGAAGGTCCTATGACTAGGGCCAAGACTAAGAGGATGAAACAAGCTTTGGAAAGCCTGATCATAAAAATCAAAGGAAAAGAAGACCAACGTGAGATAGAGGCTGCACCTAATTGGGTCACTTTCATACAATTGGGTGAAGATGCTTTGAGTCCAACCTGAAGACAACACTTTGGAAAGTCCAAATCACATGACAAGAAGCATTCATGGGAAGGCCAACTTTCCTATTGTATTTGGATTTTCGTGCATACTTTTGGGGTGATTTTTCAGATGATGTTTTGTATTTCCCAAGTCACATTCAGACTTTCTTGTAGTTCCCAAAGTCACTATAATTACTTTGGGATCTTTTTCCTAAGTTCTGGTTACTTCTCTAGGAGTAGGTGTAACATGCATCTTTTCCAAGCCTTGGTAAATACAGCCTTGGAAAATGCATGACAAGTAGTGCTATGTAATTTCCTAGGAGTTGCTTCTCTTTGAAGCCATTTCAGCCTTAAAATAGCACCTGATTGTACTTGAGAGGGGGAGAATGCATGAATGAAATTTGAGAGTTTCTCTTATGTGAGAGCTTCACCTTTGTTCTTGGATTAGAACTTGATAGTGTTGGTTCTACCGGCAGGTCGCGGTTAGGGTCACGCTTCTTTTGATAACTTTGGTTCTACCGGCAGGTCGCGGTTAGGGTCAAGTTCCTCTTTCTCTACCTGTTTCCAGGACGGTCCGAAGTGTGCTCTTATCATTTGGTATCAGAGCCCGGTTCCTGAAATCAGGTGTTATCTATCCTTTGTGTGTTTATCTTGTTTAATTCAAAAAAAAAAGGTGTTCCGCTGTTGTTTATCTCTATATCCTTGGTGACATCTTCCTTTAATCGGTTTGTGTCATCATCCTTGTTCCTTTCTGTTCTGCTATTTCAAAAAAAAAAAGAAAAAAAGAGAAGAAAAAAAAAGAAAAAAAAAGAGAAAAATTCGGGGCAGATTTTGCTTCTAATTTTCTTGTGGGTTCTTTAACGCTTCCATTGAATTGTTCTCAATTCAAACCTTCCTTGAACCCTTTGTTGGTTCCAATTAAATTGTTCCTTGCGATCCTGATCAATGGATCATCACGAGGACGGTGATCGATCCGATCAGTGCACAGATCACTTTTCTTCTGGATGGATGAGACTTGAGTCCACAGTGTAGGGACACTGAAGTGATAGTGCAGGTGCTTGTTAGAGAACAAGGGTACTGAGCGTGACCAAGACAAGAAGTCACTTGGATGTCTATCCACTCGTCAGTGACTTGCTTGATGTTGCAGTAGTATGACTGGTCCTTTGACCTGCGGTGCTTCAGCTACTCACAGTGAGGTTATTGTAGTTTGACTACACGTATACATGGTCTCTAGTCATATGGGTCCTTGTAGTGTAGATTGGCTGCAGTAAGTTCACTGTAGGAGTAGGGTATGCACTTTCATGGAATCTATCGACCTTGATAGAAGAGGAGTGATCCTATGTGATTTGTTAGACTGAGTTCTAAGACCTTGGCCAGGGCAGTAATATAAAGTGGAGAAAGAGTTTTCCACTATCGAACTCGAGTCGAATAAATCTTGACATATGACAGACGAAGGGGTTTGACGAGTTATCCATGACCTCCGTCCTGTAGGGATCCACGATAGTAGGACTGTATCACACGATAACTGCACCTAGAGGTTCATCATTCTATTCTACTGGGTAGCCGCTACATGCTGCTAGGTGTCACTGGTGGATGGTGGGACTCACAGGGATTATCTCGATGATCGATAAACTCTAAAGAGTAAAGTTGGAATCGTTCCAATCCATTGAAAGGAGTTTCAATGATATTGTGATAGAGATCATAATATATCTCACTACTAGTCAGAGTAGAACCTATGGGGTCACATACACTAGTAGTAATGACCGATCCGATGGTTGAATCGTGATTAGGAATCACAAGTAATCAATTTGATTGATAATAAGTTGAAGAAGGAACAAAGGGAATTGATTAATTGGACTTAAAACAGGAGTCCTACTTGGAGTAGGATTCATAGAGTCCTAATTGGATTAGGACTAGAAATCCTACTTGGACTGGGATTTCTACTTGGACTGGGAATCCTATTTGGAGTAGGACTAGGAGTCCTACTTGGAGTAGGATTCATAGAGTCCTAATTGGATTAGGACAGGAATCCTACTTGGACTAGGATTCCTACTTGGACTGGAAATCCTATTAGAGTAGGACTAGGATTCCTACTTAGAGTAGGATTCCTATAATTCTAATTAGATTAGGAGTTTTGAATTAAATTTGGATTCCTACTTGGAGTAGGATTCCTAGAGTCCTAATCGGATTAGGACTTCGAATTTAAATTAGAGTCCTAATTGGATTAGGACTAGAATTAAACAAGTCCTAATTGGATTAGGATTTCTTAAGTCCCAATTAATTATTAATCCAATGAATCAAGATGGCTCCTAATTAGATTAGGATTGAAGAGTTCAATTGAGTCATGGTTCATTCAAGTTCTAATTGGATTAGGACTAGCATAGATTGAACCCAATTGATTCATGATTTGGACTAAACCAAATAGGAGCCCTAGATGCTATTTAAGAGGAGGCTTGGGGCTGACCTAATTCATATGAGAAGCTCTCCCCTTGTGGCCGTACGCCCCCTTTCTCCTCTCCTCTTGGATCAGCCGCAAGCAAGAAAGAAAAAGATCCATGGTGGTCTCCTTCTTCCTCCTCCGTTTGGGATTCAACGCAAGGAAAGAAAAGGCTGCATCTAGCTTTTTGGATCTTCTTCCTTGATCCTTTCATCTTCTTCCTCCTCCCTCTAGCATTCAAGAGTTGAAAGAAAGGGAGGTGATCAGCCATCAAAACCAATCTCTGCAAGGGAGCTAGCACCCCGGAGAGATTAGAGCGATTGGATCGGTCCTCTGCTTCGTGTGGATACCCGTAGAGGCCGGGCACTTGAACAGCTTTAAGCGAACCTTCATCCTAAACCACGAACATCAGTTTGCGGTGATCATCTACCCGCACAAGGTAAAGATCTGATCTTCCTAAAGTTATTAAAAGGTTTTAATCCTTATCTATCTACGGACGGTTTTGAACAACGTTCATGCAATGAACGGTTGATCCCGCGCATGCCTCTTCCGCTGCATCTGAATTTTTTTAAATTTCATCGGCATGATCGGGGTTTTCTAACATCTCTATCACATTCATATGGATGTATCTGTGAATGTATCTGAGCAAACAGTGAATACCATAGGATCTAATAGATCCAGAAATGAGATAAATCTAAAGTATTTATGGCACCTCAGGCTTGGCCATATAGGAGAAGACAGAATAAACAAATTGAAGAAACATGAGTTTTTTGGCTCATTGACTTTCGAGTTATATTCGATTTGTAAATTCTGCCTTCGAGGAAAGATGACCAAATTATCCTTTGTAGGATACAAGGAGGTCCACTGAAATACTTACCCTAGTACACACTGATGTGTGTGGCCCATTCGATGTGCAGGCTAAGGGCTATAATTTTTTACTTCATCTACCGATGATTACTCACGGTATGGATATGTGTATGATACACAAATCTGAAACTTTTGAAAGGTTCAAAGAGTTGAGATATGAAGTAGAAAAATAAACAGAAAAACTCATTAAGGTTCTTCGATCAGATCGAGGAAGTGAATACCTTAGTGGAGAGTTCCGTGATTATCTCAAGGAGAATGGTATAGTTTCATAATAGACTCCTTCTGGTACACCTCAGCTCAACGGAGTACCAGAGAGGACGAATCAGACTCTATTGGATATGGTTCGGTCCATGATGAGCTTCACTAATTTACCCTTGTTTCTTTAGATAGATGCCCTATTTTCAACTATTTACTTATTGAATAGAATTTTCTCTAAAGTCCGTTCCTACCACACCATATGAGATATGACATGGTAAGAAGCTGAGTCTTGGTTATCTCAAGATTTGGGGATGTCCAGCTCAACTCAAGCGACAACAGACGGACAAGTTAGAGGATACGACAATTAATGCTCATTTTATAGGATATCCTAAAGAGTCATTAGGATACGACTTTTCGTCCCAAAGGATCACAAAGTGTTTGTGAGCCTAGATGCTATCTTCATGGAAAATAGTTTATCCTTGACAGAAACAGTAGGAGGAAAATTGAGCTTGAAGAGAAAGTCTCTAAAACAGCAACGAGCCATTGTGCCTATGGAACCTATTTATATTAAGCCAGTACACGTAGTACCTTCTCCACCTCGTAAATCTAGTAGGATCTCCCATCCACCTGAAAGGTACTTAGGTATGCTTATAGAGGATGTAGAGGAAGTGTTCCTCATGGGAGATAGGGATCAAGGTAAGGATCTTAATACCTACAACGAGGCGATGTTAAATCCACCAGAAGGTATAGTCAGTGATTGCTGGAAGCGATGAAGTCAGAGATGGACTCCATCCATTCCAACCAAGTCTGAACCTTAGTAGATCCACCAGAAGGTATAGTACCTATTGGGTATAAATGGATCTACAAGAGGAAATTAAGTTCGAATGATTAGGTAGAGACCTATAAGGCAAGGCTAGTGGCGAAAGGTTATAGTCAGTGCGAAAGTACTGATTATAAGGATACTTTTCACCCTGTAGCCATGCCGAAGTCCATTCGAATATTGCTTGCTATTGCAGCATAATATGATTATGAGATATTGTGATAGTGATCATAAGGTCTGTAAACAGCAAAGGTCCTTCTATGGACTAAAGCAAGCATCTCGGAGTTGGAACACTCGTTTCAACGATATAATCAAATCATTTGATTTCATCAATAACGAAAAGGAACCATGTATATGTAAGAATGTTAGTGGGAGGGCTATTGCATTCTTCGTATTGTACATAGATGATATCCTTCAAATTGGGAATGATATTCCCATACTAACTTAGGTCAAGGTTTGGTTGTGTAAGGAATTCTCCATGATAGACCTTGGAAAAACATCCTATATCTTGAATTAAGATCTATAGAGATAGATCTAAAAGGATGTTTGTCCTGTCACAGAATATGTATATAGAGGGAGTGCTGAAGAGGTTCGGCATGGAAACCTCTAAAAGGGGATTATTATCCCTTAGGCATGGGATAAATCTCTCCAAGAAGATGTACTCCAACACATCTGAAGAGATTCAGCGGATGAGCAATATCCCTTATGCTTCGGCTATAGGGAGCCTCATGTATACCATGCAATGTATGTGACTTGATATAGTACATGCTGTGAGTGTCACGAGCATATATCAATCAAATCGAGGCAAGAAGTGCAGGATAGCTATGAAGAACAGTCTTGAGTACTTAAGAAGAACTAAGGACATGTTCTTGATCTTTGGGTGAAGATAAGAGTTGAAGGTAGAAGGATGCACACATATTGATGATAGAAAGTCTACATTAGAATATGTGCAACGGTGGTTCAGTAAATTGGAAGAGTTCCAAACAACCGATCATTGTAGATTCTACCTTAGAAGCTGAATGTCAAACCGTCTCTAAGGGTACAGTGGAAACTTTTTGGTTTAAGAAGTTCATTGCAGAGTTAGGTGTAATGTCATCAGATGCCATAACACTCTACTGCAATAACAAAGGCACCATAGCACTGGCTAAGGATCCAAAGGTCTCACAAGAAACCGAAGCACATAGAGCAGCGGTTTAACCTAATAAGTGACTATCTCGAAAAGAAATAAGTAGAGGATCAAAGAGTAGACTCCATAGGAAATGTGGTGGACCCATTCACTAAGCAGATAAGTCAGCAGAAAACTAAAATGCATCTTGAGAAGATGGGGCTTAGGTTTATGGCTGATTGGCTTTAGTGCAAGTGGGAGATTGTTAGAAGTATGCTCTAGAAGCCAATTTGGCTGACACATTATTTTATTCTAGAACATAAATTTGTACTTGACCTAATTAAGTTGGGCATTCTTTTCATTCATATTCTTATGTGTCCATGAATCGTCCAAGGAATTAATAAGATGATGACGTATATTCTCAAGAGTTGAGAATTTGAGGCATGTGTCATTGGTGATTAATTCCTGAATTGCTTCTGATCGATGGATCATCACGAGGATGGTGATTGATCCGCTGAGATTAGTGCACATATTGCTTTTTTTGATGGACGAGTCTTGAGTCCACAGTGTAGGGACACTGGAGCAATTGTGCAAGTGCTTGTTAGAGAACAAGGGTACTGAGCGTGACTAAGACAAGAAGTCACTTGGATGTCTATCCACTCGTCAGTGACTTGCTTGATGTTGCAGTAGTGTGACTGGTCCTTTGACCTGCGGTGCTTCGGCTACTCACAGTGAGATTATTGTAGTTTGACTGCACGTATACATGGTCTCTAACCATATGGGTCCATGCAGTGTAGATTGGTTGCAGTACGTTTACTGTAAGAGTAGGGTATGCACCTATAAGGAATCTATCGACCTTGATAGATAAGGAGAGATCCTATGTGATTTATAAGACTGAGTTCGTAAGACCTCGGCCGGGGCAGATTGCACAGTGGAGAAAGAGTTCTCCGCTCTCGAACTTAAGTTGAATAAATCTTCACATACGACAGACGATGGGATTTGACGAGTTGTCCATGACCTCCGTCCTGTAGGGATCCACGATAGTAGGACTGTATCATACGATAACTGCACCTAGAAGTTCATCATTCCATTCTGTTGGGTAGCCACTACATGCTGCTAGGTGTCACTGGTGGATGGTGAGACTCACAAGGAATATCATGATGATCGATAAACACTAATGAGTTGAGTTGGAACTGTTCCAACCCATTGAAAGGAGTTTTCAATGGTGTTGTGATAGAGATCGCAATATATCTCACTACCAGTCAGAATAGAACCTATGGGGTCACACACACTAGAAGTATTGACCGATCCGATGGTTGAAATGTGATTATGAATCACGAGTAATCAATCCGATTGATAATCAGTTGAAGAAGGAACAATGGGAATTAATTAATTGGACTTAAATACAAATTCTACTTGGAGTAGGATTCGTAGAGTTCTACTTGGAGTAGGACTGGGAGTCCTAGTTGGAGTAGGATTCCTACAATCCTAATTGAATTAGGATTTTGAATTCAATTTGGATTCCTACTTAGAATAGGATTCCTAGAAGTCCTAATTGGATTAGGACTTCGAATTCAAATTAGAGTTCTAATTGGATTAGGACTAAAATTGAACAAATCCTAATTAGATTAGGATTTCTTAAGTCCTAATTAATTATTAATCTAATGAATTATGATGACTCCTAATTTGATTAGGATTGAAGGGTTCAATTGAGTCATGGTTCAATCAAATCCTAATTGGATTAGGATTTGAAGGGAAAGCAAATTGGTGCACCTAATCCTCTTTGGAAGAGGACTAGACCACCTTGCATTAGACCCCACACCCCACTTGATTGGATCAAGTAAGGCATGCGTGAAGAGGAGAGCCCCCTCCCTTGGCCGAAATCAAAGAGAAGAGAAGAGGGGCGTGCACCCCTCTTCTTGGCTCCAAAAGGAAAAACATAAAGCTCCTAAAATGTAGGAGCTTCATGTGTCTTTATAAGGAGGTAAAGGAACAAACCCTTGGGTAATTCTTTTCCTCCTCTTTTCAGCCGTGAGCCACCCTTTTTCTCTTGGTCTTTCAGCCGCCATCAGCAAGGGAAAAGAAGAGGAGGCGTGCACCTCCTCTTGATCTTCTTCCTAAGGTCCCAACGCATGCAAAAAGGAAAAGGCTGCTAGGGGTTCTCCTTCTTCCTTTCTGCACTCTTCTTCTTCCTCCTCCCTCTGGGATTCAAGAGTTGAATGAAAGGGAGAAAATCAGCCATCCAAAGTTGTCTCTGCAAGGGAGCTAGCACTCCGGAGAGACAAGGAAGCTTTGATCGGATCTCTACTTCGTGTGGATACCCGTAGAACCCGGACGCGTGAACGGCTTCAAGCGAACCTTCATCCTAAACCACGAACTTCAGTTTGCGGTGATCATCTACCCGCACAAGGTGAAGATCTGATCTTCCAAATATTTTAAAAAGGCTTTAATCCTAATCTATCTACGAACGGTCTTTGAACAACGTTCATGTGATGAACGTATGATCCCGCGCATGCCTCTTCCGCTGCATCTGAAAATTTTTTTAATTTTCTGCGGCATGGGCGGGTTCCCAACAGTGGTATCAGAGCCTAGGCCTCGTAGATTACGATTGGAATTAATAGAATTAAGGCATATTAGATCTGAAAATTAAAGGATTATGCTTGCTGATTTTTATGCATGCAGATTTTCAGGTTGCAGAATTTTTCTGCATGCTGAATTTTGGTATGCATTGATTAATGATTCTGTCATGTAATTAATATGATTAAAATTATTTAGAATCATCCCTTACATGATCAGCGACTCATGAGATGAGGTAACCAATTAAGTTTCAGATCTGTAAATTATAATGCATGTGATGTGAATGGTGATGATCATGGATGACTCTTTGTGAATGTGCTGATATGATCTGCGATGTAATCTGTGATGTTATGTGATGATATGTAAATCAATTTTTCAGATGCCTGCGAGCATCTCAAATTCATGTATTAGAGACCTGCGTGTCTCATGAAAAAGGGTTGTAATTATTCTTTTATTTTTGAATTTTATCTGGGATGTAATCTGTGATGTATGTTGCACGTCGATGGTTGATCGATGTATGCCTCCTACAAGCAAGCCTTGCGCGGATTGAGATCATAGGTTGATTGAAGATGGATCAAGGAGTTGATTACAATTGAACCTAAGGGATCAAGATCGAGTCAAGAGTTGAAGACGATCAAACCATTTGACGTGCATGTGCTTGTACTATAACCCATCCTGGATCCATGATCATCACCAGTTACATTTACTACTTTTTATATATATATGCCTGGATGTTTAATGTTTATGCATATGCATAGCGGGTAGATGGATGTGTGCATGAGATGCGAGTTGCCAATCGAAAGAGACCTAAACTAAAACCTTCTCAATCAAGTCGAGAGTGAACCAATATGAGCGGGTCATATTAGATTAATTGATCTAATTGGTGTCTAGGAAAGCATGAAAGGTGGTTATTTAATTAGGACCTTACTCTCTGAGTAAGGGGAGCCTCCCACCTGCTTACCTGGCCAATTGTTCGATTACCTCTTATGAAGAGCTCAAGTTGCAAACACTAAGACCTGATTAACCAATATTAAGTCAATAGGTCTTCCACTGTAGTAGAGCTGCTAAGGTCTTTCTGATGTTGATTTGTCTCGGCTGGACACAGTGGGCAAGTTGCATTGGGGGGCTGAACCTCTCTATAGACATGAGATGTTGTAGGGTAAAGGTGGGGTTGGGCACCAATAACTGTTAGGTGAGGACCCAATGACGACTTTATTTCTACGGTTATACGGTGGGTCTGACTTAACTAAAGGATGGGACCAATAACTGTTAGGTGAGGTCTTCATGACTTAGAGACCAAGTAGCACTGCAACATGCTTGAGAAGCATTGTACAAGAGTTGTACACTCATCTATTTATGTATCACCAATAACTGTTAGGTGAGGTGGCATGTAAATCGGTGGGACCGCAGTACCCACTAGAAACTCTAGTCGTGTAGGATTTCCGTTTTTTACCAGAGGAGTGTGAGGAATTCGAGAAAATAGTGGGAGGCACATTTGTTCTAAAAGACCCTAGAACAAATTAAGATCAAGTACAAAATTCTAACTAGAATCTTTACTCTCTGAGGATTATAATGTCAGCTTCTAGACTTTTAACTCATATCCTATAGAACAACCGTTTGACCAAACCCAATTATAAAGACTGGCTCAGCAAATTTTAAAATAGTTTTGAATTGTGAGAAATTAGGGTATGTGCTAGACCATGGAATCCCCGTATTACCAATCTGTCCGATCACTGATCAGCGTGAGACGCATGCTAAGTGGACGAACGATGACAATAAAGTTAGGTGCTACATAATGGCATCCATGTCCAATAAATTATAATGCCAGCATGAGAACATGAAGATTGCCAAGGACACATTAAGTCACCTGCAAGAGTTGTATGGTGATCAGAGTCACGCAGCTTGGTTTGAAGTGTCCAAGAGGCTCTTCAAGGCCAAGATGCGCGATGGGCAGTCTGTCCATGATCATGGTTTGACCATGATAAAGGACTTAGAGAAGCTTGAGAAGCTCAGCATAACCATGCACAAGAAATTGCAAACGGATTTGATCCCACAATCCCTTCTAGCTTCATATGAACAGTTTATAGTAAATTACCATACGAACAAGATTGTATGCACCAAAACAGAATTGTTAAATAAATTGGTAACTACCTTAGGAACCTTGAAGAGTTCAAGGGGCATCGTTCTCACTGTCGAGTTGGTTTCTACTTACAAGAGAGAGTCTATCTGGAAGAAAAAGAAGCATGCAAAGAAGCAGAAAAAGGACAAGAAACCAAGTAAAGAAGTTCCAAGAAAAAGGCCAATTGCAAGGAAAAGTGTTTCCATTGCATAATGGACGGCCATTGGAATAGGCACTGTCCTACATACATGGAAAGCATAAAGAACATGAAGGGTGACAGACCTTCAGAAGGTATGTCAGATATGCTCAGGATACTTAGGAACTGTTACCTATTGCTAGCAGAAATTTGATTTCTGTATCTTGTTTAGCACAGAAAGATATTTATAAGACTACTGTTCCATTTATTTGAGAAATAAATTGGTTCAACATGGTTTTATGATTGACAGTCTCTATCACATACATATGGATGTATCTGTGAATGTATCTGAGCAAACAGTGAATACCATAGGATCTAATAGATCCAGAAATGAGATAAATCTAAAGTATTTGTGGCACCTCAGGCTTGGCCATATAGGAGAAGACAGAATAAATAAATTGAAGAAATATGAGTTTTTTGGCTCATTGACTTTCGAGTTATATTCGATTTGTAAATTCTGCCTTCGAGGAAAGATGACCAAATTATCCTTTGTAGGACACAAGGAGGTCCACTGAAATACTTACCCTAGTACACACTGATGTGTGTGGCCCATTCGATGTGCAGGCTAGGGGCTATAATTTTTTACTTCATCTACCGATGATTACTCACGGTATGGATATGTGTATGATACACAAATCTGAAACTTTTGAAAGGTTCAAAGAGTTGAGATATGAAGTAGAAAAATAAACAGAAAAACTTATTAAGGTTCTTCGATCAGATCGAGGAAGTGAATACCTTAGTGGAGAGTTCCGTGATTATCTCAAGGAGAATGGTATAGTTTCAAAATAGACTCCTTTTGGTATACCTCAGCTCAACGGAGTGCCAGAGAGGAGGAATCAGACTCTATTAGATATGGTTCGGTCCATGATGAGCTTCACTAATTTATCCTTGTTTCTTTAGATAGATGCCCTATTTTCAACTATTTACTTATTGAATAGAATTCCCTCTAAAGTCCGTTCCTACCACACCATATGAGATATGACATGGTAAGAAGCTGAGTCTTGGTTATCTCAAGATTTGGGGATGTCCAGCTCAACTCAAGCGACAACAGGCGGACAAGTTAGAGGATACGACAATTAATGCTCATTTTATAGGATATCCTAAAGAGTCATTAGGATACGACTTTTTGTCCCAAAGGATCACAAAGTGTTTGTGAGCCTAGATGCTATCTTCATGGAAAATAGTTTATCCTTGACAGAAACAGTGGGAGGAAAATTGAGCTTGAAGAGAAAGTCTCTAAAACAGCAACGAGCCATTGTGCCAATAGAACCTATTTATATTAAGCCAGTACACGTAGTACCTCCTCCACCTTGTAAATCTAGTAGGATCTCCCGTCCACCTGAAAGGTACTTAGGTATGCTTACAGAGGATGTAGAGGAAGTGTTCCTCATGGGAGATAGGGATCAAGGTAAGGATCTTAATACCTACAACGAGGCGATGTTAGACATCAATTTCGAGAGATTGCTGGAAGCGATGAAGTCAGAGATGGACTCCATCCATTCCAACCAAGTCTGAATCTTAGTAGATCCACCAGAAGGTATAGTACCTATTGGGTATAAATGGATCTACAAGAGGAAATTAAGTTCGAATGATTAGGTAGAGACCTATAAGGCAAGGCTAGTGGCGAAAGGTTATAGTCAGTGCGAATTATAAGGATACTTTTCACCCTGTAGCCATGCTGAAGTCCATTCGAATATTGCTTGCTATTGCAGCATAATATGATTATGAGATATTGTGATAGTGATCACAAGGTCTGTAAACAGCAAAGGTTCTTCTATGGACTAAAGCAAGCATCTCGGAGTTTGAACACTCGTTTCAACGATATAATCAAATCATTTGATTTCATCAATAACGAAAAAGAACCATGTGTATATAAGAAAGTTAGTGGGAGGGCTATTGCATTCTTCGTATTGTACATAGATGATATCCTTCAAATTGGGAATGATATTCCCATACTAACTTAGATCAAGGTTTGGTTGTGTAAGGAATTCTCCATGATAGACCTTGGGAAAGCATCCTATATCTTGAATTAAGATCTATAGAGATAGATCTAAAAGGATGCTTGTCCTGTCACAGAATATGTATATAGAGGGAGTGCTGAAGAGGTTCGGCATAGAAACCTCTAAAAGGGGATTATTATCCCTTAGGCATGGGATAAATCTCTCCAAGAAGATGTACTCCAACACATCTGAAGAGATTCAACGGATGAGCAAGATCCCTTATGCTTCGGCTATAGGGAGCCTCGTGTATACCATGCAATGTATGTGACTTGATATAGTACATGCTGTGAGTGTCACGAGCATATATCAATCAAATCCAGGCAAGAAGTGCAGGATAGCTGTGAAGAACAGTCTTGAGTACTTAAAAAGAACTAAGGACATGTTCTTGGTCTTTGGGTGAAGATAAGAGTTGAAGGTAGAAGGATGCACACATATTGATGATAGAAAGTCTACATTAGAATATGTGCAACGGTGGTTCAGTAAATTGGAAGAGTTCCAAACAACCGATCATTGTAGATTCTACCTTAGAAGCTGAATGTCAAACCGTCTCTAAGGGTGCAGTGGAAACTTTTTGGTTTAAGAAGTTCATTGCAGAGTTAGGTGTAATGTCATCAGATGCCATAACACTCTACTGCAATAACAAAGGCACCATAGCACTAGTTAAGGATCCAAAGGTCTCACTAGAAACCGAAGCACATAGAGCGGCGGTTTAACCTAATAAGTGACTACCTCGAAAAGAAATAAGTAGAGGATCGAAGAGTAGACTCCACAGAAAATGTGGTGGACCCATTCACTAAGCAGATAAGTCAGTAGAAAACTGATATGCATCTCGAGAAGATGGGGCTTAGGTTTATGGCTGATTGGCTTTAGTGCAAGTGGGAGATTGTTAGAAGTATGCTCTAGAAGCCAATTTGGCTGACGCATTATTTTATTCTAGAACATAAATTTGTACTTGACCTAATTAAGTTGGGCATTCTTTTCATTCATGTTCTTATGTGTCCATGAATCGTCCAAGGAATTAATAAGATGATGACGTATATTCTCAAGAGTTGAGAATTTGAGGCATGTGTCATTGGTGATTAATTTCTGAATTGCTTCTGATCGATGGATTATCACGAGGACGGTGATTGATCCGCTGAGATTAGTGCACATATTGCTTTCTTTGATGGACGAGTCTTGAGTCCACAGTGTAGGGACACTGGAGCAATTGTGCAAGAGCTTGTTAGAGAACAAGGGTACTGAGCATGACTAAGACAAGAAGTCACTTGGATGTCTATCCACTCGTCAGTGACTTGCTTGATGTTGCAGTAGTGTGACTGGTCCTTTGACCTGCGGTGCTTCGGCTACTCACAGTGAGGTTATTGTAGTTTGACTGCACGTATACATGGTCTCTAACCATATGGGTCCATGCAGTGTAGATTGGCTGTAGTAGGTTTACTGTAGGAGTAGGGTATGCACCTATAAGGAATCTATCAACCTTGATAGATAAGGAGAGATCCTATATGATTTATAAGACTGAGTTCGTAAGACCTCGGCCGGGGCAGATTGCACAGTGGAGAAAGAGTTCTCCGCTCTCGAACTTAAGTCGAATAAATCTTCACATACGACAGACGATGGGGTTTGACGAGTTGTCCATGACCTCCGTCCTGTAGGGATCCTCGATAGTAGGACTGTATCATACGATAACTGCACCTAGAGATTCATCATTCCATTCTACTGGGTAGCCACTACATGCTGCTAGGTGTCACTGGTGGATGGTGAGACTCACAGGGAATATCATGATGATCGATAAAAACCCTAATGAGTTGAGTTGGAACTGTTTTCAACCCATTGAAAGGAGTTTTCAATGATGTTGTGATAGAGATCACAATATATCTTACTACCAGTGAGAATAAAACCTATGGGGTCACACACACTAGAAGTATTGACCGATCCGATGGTTGAAATGTGATTATGAATCACGAGTAATCAAGCCGATTGATAATCAATTGAAGAAGGAACAATGGAAATTAATTAATTGGACTTAAATACAAATTCTACTTGGAGTAGGATTTCTAGAGTTCTACTTGGAGTAAGACTGGGAGTCCTACTTGGAGTAGGATTTCTACAATCCTAACTGAATTAGGATTTTGAATTCAATTTGGATTCCTACTTAGAATAGGATTCCTAGAAGTCCTAATTGGATTAGAACTTCGAATTCAAATTAGAGTCCTAATTGGATTAAGACTAAAATTGAACAAATCCTAATTAGATTAGGATTTCTTAAGTCCTAATTAATTATTAATCTAATGAATTATGATAACTCCTAATTTGATTAGGATTGAAGGGTTCAATTGAGTCATGGTTCAATCAAATCCTAATTGGATTAGGATTTGAAGGGAAAGCAAATTGGTGCACCTAATCCTCTTTGGAAGAGGACTAGACCACCTTGCATTAGACCCCACGCCCCACTTGATTGGATCAAGTAGGGCATGCGTGAAGAGGAGAGCCCCCTCCCTTGGCCGAAATCAAAAAGAAGAGAAGAGGCCAAAAGGAAAAACATAAAGCTCCTAAAATGTAGGAACTTCATGTGTCTTTATAAGGAGGTAAAGGAACAAACCCTAGGGTAATTCTTTTCCTCCTCTTTTCAGCCCTGAGCCACCCTTTTTCTCTTGGTCTTTCAGCCGCCATCAGCAAGGGAAAAGAAGAGGAGGCGTGCACCTCCTCTTGATCTTCTTCCTAAGGTCCCAACGCATGCAAAAAGGAAAAGGCTGCTAGGGGTTCTCCTTCTTCTTTCTGCACTTCTTCTTCCTCCTCCCTCTGGGATTCAAGAGTTGAATGAAAGGGAGGAAATCAGCCATCCAAAGTTGTCTCTGCAAGGGAGCTAGCACCCCGGGGAGACAAGAAAGCTTTGATCGGATCTCTACTTCGTGTGGATACCTGTAGAGGCCGGACGCGTGAACGGCTTCAAGCGAACCTTCATCCTAAACCACGAACTTCAGTTTGCGGTGATCATCTACCCGCACAAGGTGAAGATCTGATCTTCTAAATATTTTAAAAAGGCTTTAATCCTAATCTATCTACGAACGGTCTTTGAACAACGTTCATGTGATGAACGTATGATCCCGCGCATGCCTCTTCCGCTGCATCTGAATTTTTTTTTAAATTTTCTGCGGCATGGGCGGGTTCCCAACAATAGGTACTTGGTTCTCTAGATCCATAATCATCTCTATCTACCTCCTGACTATAGCTACTCCAATTTTCGGCATTTTCAGCTAAGTCAACAAGGAACTCATAGGCTTGATCAAGGGTTTGGGTCATGAACCTACCCTTATGCATGGATTCAATCATGTTCCTGTGTGCTGGAGGTAGTCCTTTGTAAAAAAATGTACTAGATCAGCCTTGCCAAGCCCATGGTGTGGGCATGACCAAAAGATCATGAAATCTTTCCCAAAGTTGAAAAAAAATCTCCTCAGATTTTTCTCTAAAAGTTCTTATGGCATTCTTAATTTTTTTAGTTTTTACCATGGGATAGAACTTAGCCATGAACTTCCTAGATAGTTGTTCCCATGATGTGATGGAATTCGGAGCAAGAGAATACAACCATGCAGCAGCACGATCCTCTAAAGTCATGGGAAACAACCTTAATTTAATACCCTCTTCATCTAAGTTTTGATTTCTGAACATCTGATGGATTGTCAAAAATTTGTTTAGATAAATATACGGTTGTTCACTCTCAAACCCATGAAATTTGGGTAACATGTTTATTGTTGCAGCCTGAATCTCGAATTGGGCTGCATTATTAATTGGTAACACTATACAAGTAGGAGGACTAGCAGATGCGGGTGAGAACAATTCATTCAAAGTTCTAATATGTTCACCCATTGTAGAGATTAACGGTTGGCTTACAGTTCACTAGGTGTGATGAAAAGTTCTATCAATCTCAGAATCAAATAGTGTTAACTCACCCCTTAATGACCTTCTACCATGCATACACTATCAACAATTCATTAGATTTGACTCCTAAAATGATGAGATTCTAAAAGAAAAGAAGGGCTAGACATAGATGACCACATCCATCACCACACAACAATTTGGCTCGATTAGTCTTAAAATTAAGTGAGGTTTAGTAGCTTCTTAAATCTAGTTGTATGGAGAATTATTAGGTAAAAATTTCTAAAATTTTCTCCTAGATTAGACAGCTTCTAATCTCCCTTCCAGATTAAACTTGAGCATACTAGTTAAGAAGATCTAATAACTAGTGACCAGGTAAGTTCCAGGGCGTGTGGTGGTGCACTAAGCTCATTTAAGTACCACAATTCCCGTAACAGTTTTAACTGTTATAAAACTTGCTTAGACATTACCAATTACTAAAGTTCTCACTGGAGTGGCCTTCAGTCGCTCCTTTCCAAGAGCCTATTGAGCTCGAAAACCCTATGGCCAATGTCTAATTACTTTTAATATGATTAGGCTTAGGATATTTATAC
Source organism: Phoenix dactylifera (assembly GCF_009389715.1). NCBI lineage: Eukaryota > Viridiplantae > Streptophyta > Magnoliopsida > Arecales > Arecaceae > Phoenix > Phoenix dactylifera. The sequence goes on along the minus strand of NW_024067895.1, from coordinate 83,664 downwards.
ACTGTGATGATTTTTGGGCTAAGGACGAGTGATGAAATTCCGACCTTATCTTTTTAGTGGGTTCTGCCCTTAGAATATTTTATGCAAATACTTTACACTACATGCAACAATCATAAAAACAATTTTAAAGTTTTATGGCATGACATTAAATCACTTTAATTAAATGATCAAGCAAATTCTCTTTTTTTTTAATTATTATTTTTATAGGAAGAACTTGAATGTAAACTAAAAACTAATCCTTATGCGTCAGTCAATCTCCGAATGCCCATTGAATAAGTTCTGAAGATAACACCGTGAGGAGCCCCAATAGAAATATGATATACTCGGAGGGTTGCACCCTATCAATTACTAGCAATTTTTTTATTAATTTTTTTTTATTTTAACTTTAACCTAGGAAGAATTAAATAAGGCAAGATTAAAATAATCTAAGAAAATAAATCAAGGCTAAAATTAAAAATTTCACACCTGATCTTAGTGACGTTCGCTGAATCTTTTTCGTGACTCGACTTGTCTCCCCGGCAATGGCGCCAAAATTTTGTTGGCTTTCTTTTGGTAGACCTGAAGATAACTTAAAAAGAATGAAGTTATCAAAATCTTAACCAACAAACAAATATTTTTATATTACTCTTACCATTCTCTATTTGATGAATAGTGATTGTAGGAGGTCGATCCACAGGGAGATGATTGGAGCACACAAATAGAGAATAGAAACTCCATTAAGGTTTATTTAAAAAAAATAATTTCTTGAGGATATTTGATTAATCTCTATCCAAGCAGAGCTATTTTTCTAAAAAATAAACAAAGGAAAGAAAGGAAGCTTTTGCAATTAAAATAAGAACTCGAGAATGCATAAAATCAATTGCAGAAATTAAACTGAAACTTAGACATGGATTGCATAAAAGAAAAATAATAGATTTCATAAAAAGAAAATTGATTACAAAAGTAAAAATGAAGAAAAACCCAATGCTTCTTTCCTCTCGGTGGAACATTCTTTTTTTTTTCTTTTGTTTTCTTCAAGAATAGAGCATCCTCTATTCTTTTTTTTTTTTGATGTGGGCCCTTCCTCCCCCGTTTCAGCCGAGAGCCTTTCCTCTCTTTTTTTTGATGTCGCCCCCACCCCTTGAAGCCGGCGATGGATCCATGATTTCTCGTGGAGAGGGGGAACGGACGCGTGATCACTAGGACGGAATGCATGCAAATGGCTGGATCGATGGGAGCTAGCTGCGGGATCGCTCACGGACGCGTGATCCGGGGAAGATGAATGCGGACGGGTGACAGGCTGAATACACATCCCGAGTACTGGCCGTGGGACACTCAGACGCATGATCTTTGGCATGATAAGGGAGGGCAGATCGCGGAAGGCTTGGATGCATTGCGGGATCTTTGGATGCGTGGCTGGAGCGGACTTTGATGGCGAGAAACGGAAGGCTGGATGTGAATCACGAGATGTTGGGTGGCTGAAACGGGAGGCTTGATGCAGCTTGGAACGGACGCGGGACCCTGATTCGGGAAGGGAAGGGATGGGAGAACTCTGGAAGGCTGTGATGAACTCATTCAAATGGATGCAAGGGATGCTGGATCGAGGGTGCTTCGTGGAAGATAGATGGCTCGGCTTGGGTTGGCATCCTTCTGAAGTCAATTTGCACTCAATGTGTATTTTATCTCTGATTTACGACAATCCGTGCCAAACACAAATATAATATTAATTCAGCGAGTATAGCGTTATATGTGAGCAATAATACTAATTTAAGCGGCGTGTAGATTGCACTTTTGTGCTCTCATCAGTTCTCTTTCTATTTCCATGGGAGTTTGAGCTCTTCAGTGCCATGGGAGTCCTTAGGCTTGAGGAGATGTGGAGTTCTAAAGCTGTTGGAGTGAAGGCTTTGGTTTGAAATGGAGGAGATGAGACGAAAGTCAGCTCAAAGTATGGCTGTTAAGGTTTCTATAGAATGAACACAGAAGGGTCGGCTCATAGCATTTTATACCCTAAAGACCAAAAGACGTCTCAAGCGGCACGGGAGTTGGCTCTTAACCTTTAGGAGATGACTCCAACTCCCGTATCAGCCACACCTCCTTCTTAAGAGTCAGCTCCACTTCTCCTGGCTTGACTTGCCGAGCTTTTCCATTATAGGAGTTGTCTCCTCCTCATCAGGATACTCAAAACAAAAACTCAGAGATTCAGATCAAGAGACTTTTCCAACTGCCAAGAAGTCAGCTTCTAAGCCTTTAAGCCTCTAAATTCTAAGAAATCCTCTATGCTGATAGATCACACTAACCTAGTTTGCTTCTGATAGTGCGAAATCTATTTGCATTTAAAAGTTTACTAAAAATATCTGCTAATTAATTTTCAATGTTAACAAAATCAAGTATAATGTCTGAACATTAACTCTTATGAAATGATGTATGATTTCAATATGTTTTCTTTTAGAGTGTTGAATTGGATTCTTTGTTAGACTGATAGGAGGTGATGGGAGGCAAAATGGATCATCCTACTCTAACGTGGAACCACCCAAATCCTGCCAAGCAGACCTCAGAGCCAAGCAGGCCAGGCCTTGGTCCCGCTAAGAGGCAGGCCGACCTTGGACCCCGCCGAAGGAAGAGCCGACCTCGGCTAGAGGCCAGGCCAACTTCGGACCCCGTCGAAGGCCAAGCTGACCTCACCCCTGTCAATCTTGATCTCGTCGAAGATTCTGCAGATCCTCAAAATAAATCTGAAAAAATATCTCCCGAGTCCTCCGCCCGCGGGATTGATCTCCATGATTCACGTCGTCTCCAGCTTATGGCCAACTGATCATAGCTCGGCCCGAGGTTTCAGATAATGGCCAAAACCCTCACACTATAAAAAGGGGGTAGGAAAATGCCCTCGGTAAGCCATTAGAATCAATACAAAGCAATTCAAAAAACTCGGCCAACTTAGCCATCGGAGGGCCTTCGCCAGAATCTCCGGCCAAAGCTTTGTGCAAGTACCCCAAAGCGCAGGACGTGGCTCCCTTTCTTCTCTTTCTCCGTCCCAGCCGGCATCTTCTCGGCTTCCTCCTGCGTAGTCACCCTCAGGCCAAATTTCAACCACAATAGGGCATGTTATCATATTTTATGGAACTATGATCTAATTTAAGCCCATAATCTTCTAGTTGCTATTTTATCTACAAGATTTGAGCATAACAATTTCCAACAGTAATATGCTAAGCCTCATTTATGGATAGTACTACTGAATTTTACTTCTCACTATGCCAAAAAATTCAAATTTCATCTAAAACTAATACCTTTTTTATCCAACTTATAGCTAGCAAAATCAGAAGCTGAACACCCAATTAGATTTAATGTAAATTCTTTAGAGTACAATGTTCTAACTTTCGGATTCCAAATAAATATCTAAAAATTTATTTTATTACTATTAAGTGTAATGAGAAGAGGCTTGACAAGGCCTCGAAGCAGGTTGTTGTACCAACTTGGAAATAAGTTGGAGATGCATGTTTGTCAGTGGTAGACTCATAGATTGTTGTAATAATTGAAAATAATTAATGGATTGGAATTCTCAATGGGGTTTCCTTAGGAAAATGATGTAGGAGCTGAGTTTGGCTCTCAACCTATATAAAATTTTGTGTGTTTATGGTGTGCCTAATTTACTTGCTTATTTTCATCCGTTTACCTATGATTTCCTTCATTCTGTTTGTATATTGATTAAATGCTTAGTTTGTTGGATTTTTTTGTTGCTTCTTACTGTCTTGTCACTGCACTTTATCATTCATCCACCTTATCTTATTTTAAAAAAGAACCCAATTCATCCCCCCTCTCCCCCTCTTAAGTTGTATATCTAAGCAACAAACATGTTGGACAGTATTTGGTTTAAATTTTATAATAATTCATCCAAATTAAAGGTTAGAAGTACTACAAACAATTTCCTTTGTTGATTGTATATTGTTTCTACTGAAATGTAAAATATTCATGGCCTTAGAATTCAGTTGTGCCATTTTCTCATCAAACTCATCCTCTTCCTCTTTGGATTTGGGAAGAGATACACAGTCAATTATTTTTATGGGTGTGTGAGGACCATTCACTATGGCATTCACATGTCGTAGTCTAGTGCTTGAATAAAAATGCACATGCACACTTTCCAAAAGGTGTTGTTGTTGCCCAAGGTACAGCCCAAGATGGGGGGTGAATTGGATCTTTTAAAAAATTAATAGCGTGAAGTGAATGAGTTACAGTTATCCTTTAGTAACTTGTAGATTTAGCAGCGGAAATAAGGTTGCACAAATAAAGCAGTGAATAAGATGAGGAAAGCAGTCAAAAATATGCAGTGGAAGAAGAGAGATAAACCACACACATAAACACCAGAATTTATAGTGGTTCGATGCACTCCCAGCACCTACATCCACTCCCCAAGTCTAGCTTGAGATTTCACTATAACCCAGCACATTACAGCCTAATTATTTTCCGAGCTCACAATCAAAAATCCAGTTGGTTTTTCCAGTCAACCAACCGAAAATCTATAACCGTTTGTTTTCCGGGCTCACAAACAACCCAGTTGGTTTTTAGACAAACTAACCAAAAAAAATTTTCCTTGCTGAATACTTCCGATTTAGCAACTTCCAATCAAGGCTTGGAAGAGCCTTTACAACTTCCAAATGAATGGAACTGTTACAACAACAGTTAATCCAAATAAATGAATGTTGTAACCAGAAAACTTAAATCTTCAGAGTATATAAAATGTTTTAATAAAAATGAAAGTTGAAGCCGATAAAGAGGTTGGCTGTGGAAGAGTGTCCCAATGCTCGAACACCAGCTCTTCTTGATGTGATGAGAAGCTTCGACTGATTTCCTCACAGGAGAAAGTTTCAAATGAATGCCGGTGAGGATGATGAATTTTCGAATTCATTCACTTCGACGGCTGGTTCTGAACGCCGCGTCACCTACTTTCTTACTTACTAATCGTTGTTACTTTCAATAAGGTCAATCAGGAAAGGGCAATCCATGTTTAGAGTAAGCGCATCGCCTTCCATTGCGTGCGAAAGATAAGATACGGGAGATGGGGTCCTATGGGGATTCCCCTTGGTCTAATTCCACGACGGTTTATCTTTTTCTTCTTCTTTCTTTTGTGGAAACTTTTCTTTCTTTAACAGAATATTTCTCTCTTTTTCTTGTTGTTTCCCTTCTAAGGTTCCCTTGAATTTAAAGACGAATTCTTCAGCGGAATTTGAATTACTTTCTTTCCGTTCTGATCGTAATCTTTTCTGTTACAGAAGAAGACAAAAGTTGTTGCAAGCTTCTCGTTGTGGTCCCAGCAGTACAGGGGTCGACTCATGTAACTCAGGGGTCGACTCATGTTTATTCCGGGTCGGCACTTTAAGATGTTGAGACGGCTCTTGCTGTGATAACTTCAAAGGGTCGACTCTTTAACCTTAAGGGTCGACTCATCTTCTTCAGGAGTCGCCTCTTTAATCACAAGGGTCGACTCATCCAATAATTTTTCTATTTGACGCTGAGACTGAACTGGGGTCGACTCTTCAATTTCGAGGGTCGATTCTTCAATTTCGAGGGTCGACTCATTTGGAACAAGGGTCGACTCTTCAAACTTTGTCTCCGGCGGTAAAAGCTCTCTGTTTAATTTGAACTACACAAGGGTCGACTCATATTTTGCGAGGATCGACTTATTGACTATGCCACTTGAAGAAAATATACTAGAGTCAACTCAAACTTGTCCTTTTTTCTTAGGGGTCGACTTAAGTTTTTCAAATAGAAAACTTTAGACTTCATCTTTGATCTCCATGGATTAGATTAAGATCAATTTTCTTTTAAAACATATCCAATGAAGTGTTTGCAAAGAACTTATGATTTTGCAATGCTTCATTTCTTCTGATTTTTCTTGACTTATAAAACTTCACAATTAAGCCAACATCATTAGTACACAACATTATCTCAAGTATTTTGTAATCGTCAAAATTCATCCTTTAGGGTTGACAATCTCCTCCTTTTTTATGATGGCAAAACCATTGAGTCTAAAAAAATTTTGCAATAAATTTCAGAGCAATTATAAGAGTTTTGTAGTGAAGTTTCGAGCAAATATGACATTCAGAGATCTATGCATAATTTCAACAAGTTGAGGAGAAAATCTCCCCCTATTAGCTACAAACATTTAAATTATGCAATTATGCTGAGTTCTTTTTCTTCTTCTTTTCTTAAGGATTTTTCTTGGTAGTGTAGTACCATTATCATATATATATTAGCATTTAAATCTCTCCCTATATATTACCATTAGTGTTGAGATTGGAATTCTTTTCACATTTCTTAGATTGGAATTCTTTTCTCATTTCTCCCCCTTTTTATCATCAATAAAAGAAAGGAAAAGAAAGATAATTTTAATTTCCCTCTTTTTTGAGCTTAATCATTTAGGATTAATTATCATTTGTGTTAAGAAGAGAGGGTATCAGACTCAATATATGTTTTAATGTATCAGAGCAACATATATTTCAAGAAAGGTAATATTCATTGCAATTGATAAATGAAGTATACTTGATAAATCAAAAAGATACAATTGGTATCAATTGATATCGGTCAGTATACAAGTGTGCCAAAAAGATATGAAACATAGCTCAGTACAAAGTTATGTTTTGAAAACATGGGGTTCATTCTAAGTTCAATCTAGGTTTAAGATTTTGAAGATGAAGGTCCAGACTGATCTTCCTTTTGCTCTTCCATCAGCTTATTAATCTTGTTGTTTAGTGCAGATCTGAGAGAGCCAGTAAGTTAAGTTTGTTCTTCTTTCAGTTCTTGTATAGAGCTTTGAACATAATTTTTCTAAGACTTCAATTGCAGCAATTCTTCTTTGCTGATTAGCTGCCAGTTGCCTTAATCCTTGCAGATCAGCTTTTACTTCTTGGGTCAAGTTAGTGAGATCATGGACTTTGCTAAAACAGACTCCAGAATTAATCAGTGCTGTAATGATGTTGTCACCAATAGCTTTTAACTGCCACTTCTCAAGTCTTAGTGGAGGATCTGATGGTCTTTGAATTGGTGGAGGTTGACTGACTGGAGGCTCTTTTGGAGGTGCTTGAGTAGAAATTCTTTTGCCTTTAAGTGGTGTTGGAGTGTCTTGACCACGTTCATCCTGAATTTCTTTCCCTTTATGAATCTATTTGCCCTCAGTTTTGACAAATCCCATTCTCTTCAGTGATTTGTCATTGTAGACATCTGAGTACAGTAATTCCTTCTTGGTCTCCCCTTCTAGATTCAAATTGAAGTAAGTGAAAACTAATATCAGAACCATACCATAGGGAAGTGAAGATCCTTTTCTTTGCCCTTTAGTTTCCATGTATCTAATCATCAAGCAGGATAGGTTTAGTGGTAGTCCTTGAATAACATGATGCATTACTAGTATGTCTCTCTCCGAGTCAGATTTATGGCACTAGTGTTGTCACACCTTATAGAAATCTTATTTTATTTTATGCCATAGTCCTCAAGTTGTTACTTAATCCACAGAATTTGGGCACAGCAACTTTCTGCAGCAATATATTCAGCCTCAGCTGTAGATAATGCTACGGAATTTTGCTTTTTGCTAGACCAAGAGATTAAGTTTGTTCCAAAAAATTGACAAGTTCCACTTGTACTTTTTCTGTCTAATCTACAACTAGCAAAATCAGCATCTGAATATCCAATTAAGTCAATTGTAGATATCTTAGAATATCATAAACCTAAATGTTGAGTTTCTTTTAAGTATCTTAATATCCTTTTAACAGCAATTAAGTGTGATTCTTTAAGATTTATTTGATATCTTGCATACATACAAACACTATGCATTATATCAGGTCTACTTGCTGTAAGATAAAGTAGAGATCCAATAATTTCTCTATACAGCTTTGAATCAAAGGATTTACCATGCTCATCTTTTTCTAATTTACAAAAGAGGCTCATAGAAGTACCTAATGATTTTGAATCTTCCATACCAAACTTCTTTAAGATTTTATGTGTATTTGCTTTGGTAGTTGAAGATTCCATCTCTTGTTTGCTTGATTTGGAGTCCAAGAAAGAAGCTGAGTTCACCCATCAAACTCATCTCGAACTCACTTTGCATGAACTTAGCAAATTCTTCACATAAACTTTTATTAGTAGCACCAAATATAATATCATCAACATATATTTGAACAATTAGAATATCAGCATTTTTCTTTTTAATAAATAGAATTTTATCAACATTTTTTCTTAAAAAATTACTCTTTATTAAAAAGTTGCTTAATCTATCATACCAAGCTCTAGAAGCTTGCTTCAAGCCATAAAGTGCTTTGTTCAATTTAAAAACATGATCTGGAAGTTTATGATTTTCAAATTCGGGTGGTTGTTCTACATAAACTTCTTCAGTTATGAAACTATTTAAAAATGCACTTTTGACATCCATCTAAAATAATTTAAAATCCATAAAGCATGCAAATGCTAGTAATAGCCTAATAGCTTCAAGTCCAGCTACAGGTGCAAAAGTTTCATCAAAATCAATTTCTTCTTCTTGATTATATCCTTTAGCAACTAATCTAGCCTTATTTCTAATTACAATTCCATCTTCATTTAATTTATTTCTGAAAATCCATTTTGTCCTAATTATAGAAATATTTTCAGATCTTCTAGCCAAATTCCAAATATTGTTTCTTTCAAATTGATTTAGTTCTTCTTGCATAACCATTAACCAATTGTTATCTTTTTCAGCTTCTTCAAAACATTTTGGTTCTATTTGAGAAATAAATGCAAGATGATTACAAACATCTCTAATAGAAGATTTAGTCCTAATGCCATGTGAAGGATCACCAATTATTAAGTTTCTAGGATGACTATGTGCATACCTCCATTCTTTTGGTAGACTAGTTTTACCTTTAAGCATTTGATCTTCTTCTTCTTGATTTTCATCATGTTCTGAATTTTCAAATGTAGAAACATCCTTTAGGGTTAACTCTTTGATTTGCTTGTTGAGTTCTCCTGCATCATCATCGAGATCTACATTCTTTCTTGAAGAAGGATCATTAGATTCATCAAAAATAATATGTATTGATTCTTCTACAACTAAAGTTCTCTTGTTGAATATTCTATATGCTTTGCTTGATGAAGAATATCCAAAAAAAATAGCTTCATCTGATTTGGAATCAAACTTTCCCAAGTTATCTTTACCATTATTTAGAACAAAATAATTACAACCAAAAACATGAAAGTATGAAAGATTTGGTTTCTTATTTTTCAAAAGTTCATAAGGAGCTTTCTTTAGAATAGACCAATAGTAACTCTGTTAAGAACATGACAGGCTGTATTTATAGCTTCAGCCCAAAAGTACTTTGGTAAGTTACTTTTACATAACATTGTCCTAGCCATTTCAGTAAGAGTTCTATTCTTTCTCTCTACAACTCCATTTTGTTGTGGCGTTCTTGCTGCAGAAAAGTTATGATCAATACCATTTTCAGTGCAGAAATTTTCAAAGTCATGATTTTCAAAATCAGTTCCATGATCACTTCTAATCTTGATGGTTTGCAGTCTATGCTCATTTGAAATCTTTTTATACAGTTTAGTAAATGCTGAAAATGCTTCATTTTTGTGTGTTAAAAATAGAACCCATGTATATCTAGAAAAATCATCTACAATAACATAGCCATAATATTTTCCACCTAGGCTTGCAGTCCTAGTTGATCCGAATAGATCCATATGGAGAAGCTCCAAGGGTCTGTTTGTGGAAACAATATTTTTGGTTTTAAAAGAAGTTCTGGTCTGTTTTTTTAATTGACATGCAGAGCAAATTTTATCTTTTTCAAATGATAATTTAGGTAAGCCGAAAACAAGTTCTTTCCGCACGAGTTTTGAAATTAAATCCATGCTAGCATGAGCTAATTTTCGATGCCATAACCAGCTAGCCTCACTATTTTTGTGTCTTCATAGCTACCAAACAATCCATGTTTTTCATAAGTATTTGATCTAAATCAACCAAATACACATTTCCATGTCTATGTCCAGTAAATATTATACCACTGTCATTAGTAATAGAAACTAAGCACATAGATGATTTAAAAGTCACAACATATCCTTTATCACAGAATTGACTAATGCTTAGTAAATTATGTTTTAATCCATCTACTAATAAAACATTTTCAATAAAAGTTATTGGAGTGATCTGAATGTTACCAATACCAATGATTTTGCCTTTTCCATTATCACCAAAGGTAACCATTCCTCCATCTTTCTTTTTGAGGGACATGAATTGGGATTCATCCCCTGTCATCTGTCTAGAGCACCTACTGTCCAAATACCATTTTCTATTTGATTCTTGGGATGCTAGACACACCGGCAAATCACAAATTTAATTCTTTATCTTTGGTACCCAAGCTTTCTTGGGTCATTGAATGTTAGCAATGATGGTTCCCTCTGGAACCCATATCTTCTTAATTGAAACATTGCTCATAAGATTTTTGACAAGAACCCACCAGGAGACCTGCCCTAGGAACCCTTGAATCAATTTGCTATACTTGCCCCGAGATCGCTAGAAAAACAAGTTGTAGGAGATCAGATTAGAACTCTAAGGAAACTAAGTCCTTAAAACCCTAATCCTTGAAGACGCCACAAAGGTTGATCACTCCCTTTGATAAGTCAGAATTTTGTATTCTAATCCAAGAACACAAAAGAGCATAGCAAAGCTTGCCAACACTTTAATTCATTCCTAATAATCCCTTGGTTACATATGGCAGCCTTTATATAGGCTTCAAACTAAGCTATTGGAAAGGACACCATCCCCTTTCCAAGGCAATAAGTAAAAAACGTTTTCCAAGTCACAACTTCCAAGTTACAACTTCAAAATAATAAATGACACAACTTTCAAGGTTCCTAACTACGAAGTACATGAATAACTTAGGAAAAACGAGTTGACAAGTCAAAACTTCATGTACAAGTAATTAGGAACACAACAAGACTCAAGCCCAAAAGTACCCACGAAAAATGGGCCTAAATAGCATCTCCACGTGGATCAGCCTTGTTTAATGGCTCCAAGCTTTGTTCTTCAGCATTTACTATGTAAAGATAAGTGATCAATCTTGGTGAAGCCTTAGAGTCTTCTAGAGCATCCTCCTTCTCTTGAATTTCCATGACTAGTCCATATAAAGCTTCTTTCATTTGTTTTGCCCTTGCTCTAGTCATTGGACCTCCAATTCCTTGTAATGGATCTTTGGAATTAGCTTGAACCATTCGGCCAGCCCCTTGATCTCTATCATTCCCTCCCTCCTCGAAAGGATTCGTCCTCGAATCACCTACATCAAATAAGGATAAATCAGCAACATTAAAAGTAGCACTAATATTACTATAGTTGCTTGGCAAATCCAGCTTGTAGGCGTTGTCATAGATCCTCTCTAAGACTTGAAAAGGTCCATCTCCTCTAGGCTGTAGTTTGGATTTTCGTTGTGTTAGAAACCGTTCTTTCCTCATATTCACCCAGACCCAATCACCAGGTTCAAAAACAATCTTTACACGTCCTTTGTTGGTTTGCTTAGCATATTGCTCATTCTTCTTTTCAATGTTAGCCCGAACCTTGGCATGTAAATCCTTCACAAATTCTGCCTTTTGCTTTCCATCAAGATTAGCACGTTCTTTAGTAGGCAAAGATAGAATATCCAAGGGAGTTAAAGGATTAAAGCCATAGACAACTTCAAAAGGTGAAAATGAAGTAGAAGAATGAACAGTTCTGTTGTATGCAAACTCAATGTGCGGTAAACATTTTTCCCATTGCCTTAAGTTCTTTTGAATGATGGTACGTAACAAAGTAGTGAGTGTCCTATTAACTACTTCAGTTTGTCCATCCGTTTGAGGATGTGCAACAGTAGAAAATAAGAGTTTAGTTCCTAATTTATTCCACAAGGTGCGCCAAAAATGACTTAGGAACTTCACATCTCTATCACTAACAATTGTCTTAGGCAAACCATGCAAACAAACTATGTCTTTAAAGAACAAGTCAGCAATATGTATTGCATCATTGGTTTTAGAACATGCAATGAAATGAGCCATTTTGCTAAATCTATCAACAACAACAAATATGCTGTCCTTTCCACTTTGAGACCTTGGTAATCCTAAAACAAAATCCATAGAAATATCAATCCAAGGTTGGTTAGGCACGGGTAAAGGTGTATACAAGCCATGTGGTAAAACTTTAGATTTCGCTTGTCTACATGTAATGCATTTATCATAAACAGCTTGCACATCATGCTTCATGTTAGGCCAATAAAAATGTTCATGCAAGATATCTAAAGTCTTTTGCACACCAAAATGTCCCATCAGACCACCCCCATGAGTTTCTCTGACAAGCAATTCACGGATAGAACAAATAGGCACACACAACTGATTTTTCTTAAATAGAAATCCGTCATGCCTATAATACTCACCAGATGCACTCTTTTTGCATGTATTCCATGTTTGGCAGAAATCAGAATCATTGGCATACAAGTCCTTAATCAATTCAAAACCAAGTAACTTAGTTTGCAAGGTAGTAAGTAAAGCATACCTTCGAGACAACGCGTCAGCAACGATATTTTCTTTTCCATGTTTGTACTTGATGAAATAAGGAAATGTTTCTATGAACTCCAGCCACTTAGCATGCCTCTTATTAAGCTTACCCTGGGATTTCAAGAACTTCAAGCTCTCATGATCAGAATGAATGATGAATTCCCTCGGCCACAAGTAATGCTGCCATGTTTGAAGAGTTCTCACTAATGCATAAAGTTCTTTGTCATATGTTGGATAATTCAAGGCTGCCCCACTTAGCTTTTCACTAAAATAAGCAATTGGTTTGGAATCTTGCATCAAAACAGCTCCTATTCTAATTCCGGATGCATCACATTCAACTTCAAAAGCTTTATCAAAGTTAGGCAAACTTAACAAAGGTGCATTAGTTAGCTTATCTTTCAAATCAGTGAAAGCTTGTTCATGCTGATCATTCCACTTAAAAACAACATTCTTTTTAACAAGTTCATTTAAAGGTGCAGCAATAGAACTGAAATTTTTAACAAACCTTCGATAAAAACTTGCTAAACCATGAAAACTTCTTACCTCGTTCGCATTCTTAGGTGTAGGCCAGTCCCTGATTGCCTTCACCTTCTCCTCATCCATGCTAATACCTTGAGAACTAACAACAAAACCAAGAAATACAACAGATTCCATGCAAAATGTACACGTCTTAAGATTAGCATATAATTGGTGTTCTCTCAATTTGCTAAAAACAGCATGCAAATGTTGTTCATGTTCATCCAAGTTCTTACTATAGACTAAAATATCATCAAAGTAAACTACCACAAATTGACCTATGAAAGCACGCAAAACATGATTCATCAATCTCATGAAAGTACTAGGTGCATTAGTTAAACCAAAAGGCATCACTAACCACTCATACAATCCATATTTAGTTTTGAATGATGTCTTCCATTCATCTCCCTCTTTCATACGAATTTGATAGTAGCCATTTCTCAAATCAATTTTAGAAAACAAACAAGAGCCATGTAATTCATCAAGCATATCATCTAATCTTGGGATAGGATGTCTATACTTAACTGTTATTTTGTTGATGGCTCGGCAATCCACACACATGCGCCATGTTCCATCTTTCTTTGGGACTAGGATGACAGGAACCGAACATGGGCTAAGACTTTCTCTGACAATTCCCTTTTTCACCAGCTCATCCACTTGCCTTTGGATTTCCTTTGTTTCTTCGGGATTAGCTCTATATGCAGGTCTGTTTGGAATGGTAGAACCGGGCATGAAGTCTATTTGATGCTCAATGCCTCTTAAGGGTGGTAGTCCATTAGGAATCTCTTTTGGAAATATGTCCTCAAATTCCTGCAATAAAGTCACAACAACACTAGGCAAGGAGGGGTTAAGATCGTTAGTAGAAAGATAAACATCCTTGTACATAAGTACAAGTAGTTGCTGTCTTGAGAACATAACACTCTTAACCTCATTTTTTTAGCAAACACACTCATTTTTTTACTTTTCTCTTTTTTTTGAATACTTTTCTCTCTGCTCTCAATCTCACTCCTTTCATTTGCATTTTTCCTCTCGGACTCACCTTCTCTCTTTTTACACTCTCTCGCTATCCGAATCTGATCTTCATAAGCTTGCAAAGGTTTGAGAGGGGTTAGGACTACAGTGCGGTTGTTCATCATAAAAGAATAATGGTTTTTGTATCCATTGTGTGTAACCTTCCTATCAAACTGCCATGGTCATCCAAGCAAAATATGACTAGCATGCATTGGTGCCACATCACAAAGAATCTCATCTGTGTATTTGCCAATTGAAAATGAAACGAGCACTTGCTTGTTTACCCTCACTTCTCCACATTCATTTAACCATTGCAACTTGTATGGATTAGGATGCTTCATGGTGGGTAACTCCAGCTTATCTACTAACAAAGTACTAGCAACATTAGTGCAGCTTCCGCTATCAATAATCATGGTACATACCTTTCCCTTCACATGACATCTAGTATGGAAAATATGTTCACGTTGCTCCTTATCACCATCATCCTTAGGCTGGATGCTTAGTGCTCTTCTTGTCACCAACATATCTCCATGTACAGGTTCTTCAATGTCAATATCACTGCAATTTTCTAAGGGTGGCATCTCATCCTCACTTGAACTAGCACTTTCAATGTCACCATTCTCCAACATAATCATAATCCTCTTGTTTGGGCATTGGGAAGCAATATGCCCAAATCCTTGGCACCTAAAACACTTAACATTACGTGATTTAGAAGAAGTGTTAGTTTCGGTTTTACCTTTTGAAATAGCAACCGAATCTTTTGGCTTTGCATCTTCTTTTGTTTTTGAGGCAGATTTGTTATACTTCCAATTAGACTTCCATGTGGAACTAGAAGCCAAACCCGATTTGGATCCTTTGGACTTGATTTGCTTTTCTATTTTGATGGCCTTGTGCAACAGCTCCTCCATCTCCACATAATGTTGCAATTCAACCACATCAGCAACCTCTTTGTTTAAGCCTCCAATAAATCTTGCCATGGTAGCCTCTCGATCTTCCTCTATATTAGCTTTAATCATTGCCATCTCCATTTCTTTATAATAGTCTTCCACACTCATGGAGCCTTGAACCAGCCCTTGTAACTTTCTATGTAAATCTCTATAGTAATGGCTAGGTACAAATCTCTTGCGCATTACCAATTTCATATCTTCCCATGACCGAATTGGCCTTTCTCCAATCCTTCGCCGACTAATCATCAATTGATCCCACCATATGCTTGCATAATCCGTGAACTCAACGGCTGCCAATTTCACCTTTTTCTCATTTGAATAGTTGTGACAATCAAACACATGTTCAACTTTTCTCTCCCATTCCAAGTAAAGTTCAGGATCATTCTTTCCTTGAAAGATAGGAATCTTCATCTTGATGCTGCCCAGATTATTATCTTTTGAATCATCGGCCTTCTTTCCCCTTCTAGAGTAAGATTCATAATCTAAATCTTCTTCATCATCTTCAAACATCTGCCCCCTCAAAGGTTTGATTCTGCTTGGTGATTCCAAATCATCCATTCGTGCACCAAGCTTAGTAAGTTGATCAGCAGTGGC
This sequence comes from Phoenix dactylifera, assembly GCF_009389715.1. Taxonomy (NCBI): domain Eukaryota; kingdom Viridiplantae; phylum Streptophyta; class Magnoliopsida; order Arecales; family Arecaceae; genus Phoenix; species Phoenix dactylifera. The sequence goes on along the minus strand of NW_024067895.1, from coordinate 68,086 downwards.
TTTCATCCATAACTTCATATCAACATCTGGTTGTTCACTACCTCCACTACTCATCTTTGTATGCTGCAATCAAAAGATTAGTATAAACAGAATAGGTCCTCACACACTCCTCTCTCGGGTGGACACTCTTTTATGGCTTTTTCTTGATGATGAACTCACACTCTTGCCTTTTACCACTCAAGCCAGCCCTCTTTATGTTCTTGAAAGAATCAAAATCAACAAATCACAAAGAGCGATCAGATGGATGGTGGCAAATCTCCAAGAAAATCAGAATTTTAAGGACTTCGATGAGGCAAATGGTACTCACAAGAAAAATTGTCTTAAAGCATCAAGAACATAAGAAGACTTCAAAAGGAAGTAAAGGATATGTAATAGAAACAACTAGAAAGCAAGGAGAAATAAGAACAAGCTAAGCAGCCTTGTAATACGTAAAACGGTCTTGTAACAAGTGAAACAACCTTGCAACAAGGGGTCTTCAGCTTTGCAACAAGTGAAACAGCCTTGTAATTAATGCCCCTTAATCAATAACCTTCTTTCTTTCTTTCTTTCTTTCTTTCTTTTCTTTTCTTTTTTTTTCGTTTTTTTTTTCGTTTTTTTTTTTCGTCTTTTTTTTTTTTTTTTGAATCAAACTAAGTAACAGAAGATTAAAGAACAAAACAGATTAGAGGAAACAAGAAACACAAGGAACTGAAAAAAAACAGAAATAAGAGAACGAACAAAGAAACTTAAAGAAATAAAATAAGAACAAAGGAACAAAGATGATAAAGGATAAGTAACCTGATTTCAAGAACCAAAGCTCTGATACCAAATGACAAGAACCCACCAGGAGACCTGCCCTAGGAACCCTTGAATCAATTTGCTATACTTGCCCCGAGATCGCTAGAAAAACAAGTTGTAGGAGATCAGATTAGAACTCTAAGGAAACTAAGTCCTTAAAACCCTAATCCTTGAAGACGCCACAAAGGTTGATCACTCCCTTTGATAAGTCAGAATTTTGTATTCTAATCCAAGAACACAAAAGAGCATAGCAAAGCTTGCCAACACTTTAATTCATTCCTAATAATCCCTTGGTTACATATGGCAGCCTTTATATAGGCTTCAAACTAAGCTATTGGAAAGGACACCATCCCCTTTCCAAGGCAATAAGTAAAAAACGTTTTCCAAGTCACAACTTCCAAGTTACAACTTCAAAATAATAAATGACACAACTTTCAAGGTTCCTAACTACGAAGTACATGAATAACTTAGGAAAAACGAGTTGACAAGTCAAAACTTCATGTACAAGTAATTAGGAACACAACAAGACTCAAGCCCAAAAGTACCCACGAAAAATGGGCCTAAATAGCATCTCCACGTGGATCAGCCTTGTTTAATGGCTCCAAGCTTTGTTCTTCAGCATTTACTATGTAAAGATAAGTGATCAATCTTGGTGAAGCCTTAAGTCTTCTAGAGCAGCCACCTTCTCTTGAATTTCCATGACTAGTCCATATAAAGCTTCTTTCATTTGTTTTGCCCTTGCTCTAGTCATTGGACCTCCAATTCCTTGTAATGGATCTTTGGAATTAGCTTGAACCATTCGGCCAGCCCCTTGATCTCTATCAATTTTGGCTTATAGGATTGCATGCAGTGTATTTCTGTTTCAGTTTGTCTAACTTAAATAGTGCAGATTTCGGTTGAACATAAGTTGGCTTTACAAATATGTTTTTCAATGATTTTTGTTTTCTCAAAGGATTAAATCCTAAACCAACTTTATTATAGACAGCTTTCTGATTTTCAAGAATTAGATTTAATTTCTCAGAACTTAGGGTGAATTTGTCTACTATAGGTTTTAGTTTTCCAACTTCTTTAGCTAACTTCTGATTTTCTTCATGCAGTTTCCTTTTCATTTTTCAGAAGCAGAACATTTTCTTTTTCCCATGATTGGTTCTTAATCTTCAGCTCCTTATTCTTTAAACTAAGCTTTTTATATTCAATCATAAGCTCAGTAAAAGCATCCTGAAGTTCATCAAAAGTGAAATCATATTCAGTATTCAAATATACCTTATTTTCGTGTGCCATTAGACACAAATTTGCAGCTTCTTGTTGCTGTTTTTCTTCTCCGGAGCTGGAGTCATCACTGTCACTCCAAGTAGCCAGCATAGCTTTCTTCCTTAACCTTTTTAGAGCCTTTTTTAATAGAGAACAGTCAGTTCTGAAGTGTCTAGCTTTTTGCACTCATAGCAAATATATTGCTCCTTATGATTACTTTCTTTGCTTTGCTCCCCCTTGATTACCGGCCTTTTCTTGAAGTTTTCTCTATTTATTCTAAAAAATTTACTGAACCTTCTTGTAATCAGGGTCATTTCCTCACTGTTGTCAGATTCAAAATTCTCGCTCTCATCTTCATGTAGAGTGGACTTAAGAGCAATGGTTCTGCACTTCTTGGGTTCTCCTCCTTAAGGTTTTGTTTCATTGAAAGCTCATGAGTCATTAAGGAACCCAGCAGTTCTTCCAGTGGAAGAGAGTTGAGATCTTTGGTTTTTTGGATGGCAGTGACCTTTGCTTTCCATGCTCTAGGAAGAGACCTAAGAATTTTTTGAACAAGATCACTGTTAGAGTATGATCTACCAAGGCTTTTCAAGCCGTTTATAATATCAGTGAATCAAGTACATATTTCAGTTATAGACTTACTGTTTTTCATTTTAAATAATTCATATTTATGCACTAGCATACTGATTTTAGATTCTTTGATCTGGTTAGTGCCTTCATGTGTAACTTCCAGCCTATCCCAGATTTCTTTAGCAGTCATGCAAATAGATATACGATTAAAACTCATTTGCATCTATAGAACAGTAAAGAACATTCATGGCTTTTGCATTCAGCTGAGCCATTCTTTTATCATGGTCATCCCATTCAATCTCAGATTTGAATAAGGTGATGTCATCTATAATCTTAGTTGGTGTGTGAGGTCCATTGACAATAACAGTCCATAAATCATAGTCAAGTGTTTGAATAAAAATATGCATACGAGCTTTCCAATAAGTAAGGTTTGTACCATTGAAAAGAGGTGGTTTGTTAGTAGATTGCCCTTCGGCAATAGAGAATCCTATGGTGGCTGCCATTACCTTTAACTCTTAATTGTTAGATCAAAAAGTTACTATAAGTACCAGGCTCTGATACCACTTGTTGCCCAGAGGTGCAGCCCAAGAGGGAGGGTGAATTGGGTCTTTTAAAAAATTAATAGCATGAAGTGAATGAGTTACAGTTATCCTTTAGTAACTTGTAGATTTAACAGCGGAAATAAGGTTGCACAAATAAAGCGGTGAATAAGATGAGAAAAGAAGTCAGAAATATGCAGTGGAAGAAGAAAAATAAACCACATACACAAATACTAGAATTTATAGTAGTTCGGTGCACTTCCAGCACCTACATCCACTCCCCAAGCCTAGCTTGAGATTTCACTATAACCCAGCAGATTACAGCTTGATTATTTTTCGGGCTCACAATCAAAAACCCAGTTGGTTTTCTCAGGCAACCAACCGAAAACCTATAACCGTTTGTTTTCCGGGCTCACAAACAATCCAGTTGGTTTTCAGATAAACCAACCAAAAATTTTATACCGTTTGTTTTTCCGGGCTCACAAACAACCTAGTTGGTTTTCAGACAAACCAACCAAAAACTTTTTTTCTTGCTGAATACTTCGATTCAGCAACTTCCAATCAAGGCTTGGAAGAGCCTTTACAAGTTCCAAATGAATGAAACTGTTACAACAACAGTTAATCCAAATAAATGAATACTGTAACCAGAAAACTTAAAGCTTCAGAGTATATAGAATGTTTCAATAAAATGAAAGCTGAAGTTGATGAAGAGGTTGCCTGTGAAAGAGTGTCCCAATGCTCGAACACCAGCTCTTCTTGATGTGATGAGAAGCTTCAATTGATTTTCTCACAGGAGAAAGTTTCAGATGAATGCCGGTGAGGATGATGAACTGTTTAGCTTTTTCTTCTCCTTTCTTTTGTGGAAACTTTTCTTTCTTTAACAAAATATTTCTCTCTTTTTCTTATTGTTTCCCTTCTAAGGTTTTCTTGAATTTATAGACGAATTCTTCAGCGGGATTTGAATTACTTTCTTTCCGTTCTGATGGAAATTTTTTCTATTACAGAAGAAGATAAAAGTTATTGCAAGCTTCCCGTTGTTGTCCCAGCAGTACAGGGGTCGACTCATGTAACTCAGGGGTCGACTCATGTTTACCCCAGGTCGGCACTTCAAGATATTGAGACGGCTCTTGCTGTGATAACTTCAAAGGGTCAACTCTTTAACCTTAAGGGTCGACTCATCTTCTTCAAGAGTCATCTCTTTAAACACAAGGATTGACTCATCCAATAATTTTTTTATTTGACGCTGAGACTGAACTGGGGTCGACTCTTCAATTTTGGGGGTCGACTCATTTGGAATAAGGGTCGACTCTTCAAACTTTGTCTCAGGCGGTAAAAGCTCTCTGTATAATTTGAACTACATAAGGATTGACTCATATTTTGCGGGGGTCGACTCATTGACTATGCCACTTGAAGAAAACATGCCAGAGTCAACTCAAACTTGTCCTTTTGCCTAGGGGTCGACTCAAGTTTTTCAAACAGAAAACTTTAGACTTCATCTTTGATTTTCATGGATTAGATTAAGATCATTTTCCTTTTAGAACATATCCAATGAAGTGTTTGCGAAGAACTTATGATTTTGCAGTGCTTCATTTCTTCTGATTTTTTTTGTTTCCAATATCATTAGTACACAATATTATCTCAAGTGTTTTGTAATCATCAAAATTCATCCTTTAGGGTTGACAGTTGTTTGTACTAATAAAACAGAGGAGGTCTATCTGTGGATTGTCCTTCGGCAAGAGAGGTACTAACAGGGGCTGCCATAGATCTTTAACTCTTGATGGTTAGGTCAATGAGTGGCTTGAGTACTAAGCTCTGATACTACTTGTTGCCTAGCAATGTATCCCAAAAGAAAGGGTGAATTGAATTTTTCTAAAAGTTTAACTAATAATGCAGTGAACTAAATGCTTGATAAATAAATATATAAAAACCAATTAACCATTAAATGAATAAGCAAAAGATTAAACTAAGGAAGACAACTAGGGCAAACATAAGAGATTTATAATGGTTCAATGCCAACTCTGGATCTACATCCACTCTCCCAGACTTCTTGAAAATTTCATTATAATCTATATCCCAGATTACAACCCAGTTGTTTTTCGGGTTCACAACTAAATTCAGTTAATTTTTCCAAATCAATCAATCAAAACTTTTACTGATTATTTTTTGAAAGCATAATTAATCTAGTTGATTTTTCAAGCCAATCAACCAAAACATACCTTGAGCCTATCTAGGCTCAAAACAATCCAATTGTAAGTTTGGATGGACCTTTTTCTCAAGTTTCAATCTCTGAAACTTGTTACAACAAAGTATAGGAAGAATTAGATGTTGTTACAATGAATACAGCTCCAAAATAATAAATGCAAAATAATAAATAGAGCTTTGTTGGTTGACTTGATTGCTCATGAAGGCGCTACACCAACTTTCTAAAGTTGGGGATGATTTTAGCTCACAATAAAAGCTCTTAAATGATGTTTTCTTTGAAGTTTTCTCTTTTTGTTCTCTTTTTCTAGCTCTTAGAGGATTTATCTTTGTAGTGCTAGAGCTCTCTCTTTTTTTCTTTGGTGTTTCCATAAATTTATACTCTTTAGAGAATCTTGGAATATCTTTTTAGCCATTAGACAGTTAATAAAGCCATTGAGAGAGAGAAACAACCATTTAGACTCGCAAAAAAACTAGTTGTTACAGTTGTCGGGCATAGAGAAGTCGACTCGCAGATTTTTTGGAGCCAATTTGAGATTTTTAGGAGTCACCTCGTGATCGTCAAGAGTCGGCTTGAGCTTGCTTTATGTCTACTACACTCTATCTTTCATTTGTGGCACTTATGGAGTCGACTCTCTCAGTTCAGGGGTTTACTCGTGATTTTTAGGAGTCGACTCACTGATTTCATAGGTCAACTCTTCAATTGTCTGTCTTTCGCTGCTTCATAGCTTTCCACTATGGCAGTTCTAGGGTCGACTCGACTATTTTTGGGATCGACTCCAGTTTTACTAGAGTCAGCTCATGAATTCTATAGGTCAACTCGCCAATGCAGTGATTTTTTTAGCTCTCTATCTTTTCTCTATGCTCATTCTGTGGTCGACTTGTCTTCGTCTAGAGTCGATTGATGCTAAACTGGAAATAACTCGAATACTTCATAGGTCAACTTGTCAATATGATGAATTTTTTGGCTTTCTATTTGTTCTCTGAGACTGTTTTGGGGCCGACTCGTAATCTGTTAAAGTCGGCTCGTAAAGGTGTATCGGTCAGTGATAGTGTTCTGGGGTTGACTCGTTGCAAACTTGAGGTTAACTCTTGAGATGGCTCAGCATGAATTCTTCTGTACTTGTATGTGAGCTTCAAAGGAATGTATTCATGGCCTTTTAGAATTTAGCTTCTTGATGTAGAGCTTTAGATGGATGATCTTCATTTAAGAGTTGCCGAAGGCTTTCTTTTTGCTTTCTGAAATTGATCATTTAAACTCAAAGTAATAGATTAGTTAACTTTTCACTCAACTGTTTTGCATCATCAAAATCAACCCTTTTAGATTCAACAATTCATTATCCCTTACAGATTCTCCAAAAATTACCAATAAAATAGCTATCTTATTCTAAAATTGTGGAAGAAGGGAGCCCAAATTTTTTCACATATGGTCAAAGAATAAATTGGCAATTTCTTATCCAATTACCATCTTTATGTAAGAAATTAGAAATACAGTCTTGCTGAATAGATCTACCATTATAAACAAGTACTCATGGCCACTTCTCATCCTAACCAAACCTTCTGAGGCTCCATTTTGAGATGCTGTAGCTTTTGGCTTAAAAATTTTTTTCAGCAAGAGTTGCATTTTGAGGTAAAATTTGCTTTTGAATAAAGCAATTTTCACTACAAAAACATTTGGCTCCCCACATCCCAGTGGTCTCCTTATCAAGATGGTATGGAATGTGAATAACAAGCCTTTGGCCAGGTTGTGCGATGGCACAAGTATGCTGCTAGTATCTAAAATTGAAAAAAGTAAGGATGGTAATGGGTTCTACAGGCTTGAGATTCAATAACTTTCACTACCGAGATGCTGCCTTTATGAAGGAGGAGGTAGCTTGTGCTATAGATAGGCTGATGCGTTCGCAAAACTGCTCTTCCAAGTGCAGAAGAATCGCACAAGTAGTAAAACTCGGAAGTCCAAAATCGAATCCTCAGGGAACGATATATGTATTATTAGCGTAATTTCAGATGTAATTTTAGATTGTTTTCAGAATTAAAAACAGAGAATAAAAGGTAATTAAACAAAGTTCAATGAAATAAAGTTGGTTAGGGATTTGGAATCCTCCTTGATGATATTATTTTCAACAATTAAATTCTGCGATTCTTGATTAAGGATCAATTAGATAGAATAGTTCTAATCATGGAGTATATAATTTGGAAACATGAATTCAAGATCTAAGTATTCATCGTGCCGATTAAGTCTAACATCGAAACAATCCATGCATCAATAAATATAAACCATAAAAGATCTATCTAATAGATAAGTATGCAAGAATCAAAAACATATTAATAGATGTAAATCAAAGAGATCAATCGTTCAGAATTTACTTAAAAGAAAACAAGACATCAAAGGTTCCTCCATCATCCTTCACCTAAGAAATCAGCCTCTCATTAAAGACATTAACCTCCCTCTATTTTTTTCTTTTATTTTCGGAAAACAGAGCATTGCTCTGTTTCTCCCCTTTTTTTTTGAATGGCAACGACTCTATTTTTTTTCAAAATGAGAGATGGCCCCCCTCCAGCCGAGAGAGATCCCTTCATATAGATCCCCAGAGCCCCTCAACCAGTGATGGATTCCCTCATGGCACTAGAGAGGACGGACGGATGGGATGAATCCCGAGAGAAGAGGATGATGCGGACTCCAGAAAGGGAGGAAGGCTGATCACAGGAGGCAGCTGAGATGCACTGTGAACGTGGAAGCTTGGGGCTTAAACGCTTGGGATCGGTTGGAATGCGTGGGAGCTGATCCGAAAGATCGAGATGTGGACTCGGAAGTTGACACGGGAGGATCTTGATAGTCAACTTTAAAGACCACGCAATAGCACGTATCTGGTGGAATAGTGATTACGGGTATCGATCCACAGGGATTGGGGTATAGTTGTTTTCTTAAAAATATTTGAAAAAGAGAATTTGTGAAGACTATTGAACTAAATAATTTAATAGAAATGCAATTAAAATGATATCAGTTTGGAGAAACCTAGGGTAAGGAATTCACCACTAACATCGAAACACGGGTTATTTGTATTTTTAATTTATTCTTGGATTAACATGCAAATTGGCTACAAGCCTAATAAGCATTCGAATAAAATTTTATAAAAGTAATTTAGGCATAATACATCTTTAGTTAGCATGAAATGTCTATCCTAATCTAAGGTGGCAGCACATCACATCTTCCTTAAGCATGAACTATCTTATTTTTACTTCAATAATCATGCAGAGCAGTTGTATAAACGTCATACTTAAAATCACATAAATTAAATGTGAGATGAAATAAAATATTCATTAGGAGCAAAATAAAGTTTATACAACTCCAGGAATAGAAAATTAAAATATAAAATCCTTGGCCCTTTGTTAGGGCTGCATCCGGCCCTAGTGAGGAGATCAGCCTTCCATGGAGTCATGGGCGACAACAGCAACGATGTAGAAGGCCTTCATCACGACTGGGTTCTCCTTCTTTTCTCCCATCGGCTTTCTCTCCCTCTTGAACTTTATTATTTTTTTTATATGTGGGAATCATTCCCAAAATACCCAAACTACTATCTCTCCCCCTTATTTTTGGTTCGGTGGGAACTCAGCCTGAGAAGAGCCAAGCTTTCTCCAATCAACCCGGCTCCCTTCAGTGGGGAAGAAGGGATGAAATCCCAAGGAGAACTTCCCTCCTTTTATAGTCTGCAATCTCCTCCTCTCTCCTCTGTTCCGAATGAAGGATTAAGATGAACAAAAATGGGATCATGCAGATGACTTCTATCCCTTGATCCTTGGACGTGGCAGTTATCTTGCGGATGATGATTTGAGTCTATCCGTGGCTGATGGAGCTGAACTTCGGTTGAGCAGCTGAGAACGGAAGAATGGCTGGGACGCAAGCATTTGAGAGGATTTCGAAAGCTGGGTGATGAAAGCAAAAAAGTACGACCTATATGTCACTAAAATTAGTGTTATTGCTAACCGATAATGATAAATTCACTGGATTAATATTATATTTAGGTTTGACACAAATTATCATAAATTAGAGATAAAATGCACATTGAGTACAAATTTAACTTTAGAAGGATCTCTTCCCAGATCGGATCCGGGTCGGGTCCGAGTCGGGTCCGAGTCCGAATTGGGTCCATTTTGTTTGTGCTTTTGGGAAAGAATTTTGGGCAAATCTAATTTGGCCATATCATAACTATGAGGTTCTGGGTGACCCATGACTTGAAAGACTTGCAATTGACCTCCAACCAGAACAGATGACCCGTGACGAACTAAGTCCGTCCATCTACAAGCCAAATTTCATATCACACTATTTTTTATCTATATGACTAATTGGACGGAACTTTGTGTCTCCCAGCTCCCATCTCAGGAGGGCAAAGAAAATCATGGCACGTTTCCCCCATCTCAGCAATCAGCCATCGTCCGCATCGCAACGCCCGCGTCCCCAACGTGCCAAGCCGTCCATCTTCCACGGATCATCCCATGCCCGTCCACTTCATCCACATCAAAGCAAGCTCCACCCTCTTCCGGATTCCCAGCCAAGAGCCCGTCTGCCCTCTTCCTCCTCCGCAATTCCTCCCATGATTCAGTCCGTGATCCTAGCTCTCTGCATCTCATCCCAAACGCCCGCGATGGCATGCCACCGGATTAGCGTCCGCACCACAACATCCGCCTCTTCTCCCATCCGTATCCAACTCCACGGATCAAGCCTCCGCGCTCCATCCCGGCTCCTCTGCCGCCATCAGCAGCCATCCCCGCCTTCCATGCAATCGTCCATCGCGTTCGCTGGCGAAGCCGCGTCCCAGCTGCAAGGCATCTCCAAATCCTCCGCAATCCCAGCCTCCCAGCATCCATTTCTCCTCCCAACGGTCTCACAGCAGCAATCTGGCAGCCCAATCAACCTCTCAGCCTTCCCATGATCCTGCATCCGTTCCGAAGAAATGCCCCCGCGCACGATCCCAAGCGCCCGTTCCTCCTCCTCTCCATATGCAATCAAGGCTGGCTTCAAGGCTCGGGCGACCTATAAGAAGGGGCTCTCGGCTGTGAAACAGGGAGAGAGGGAGAGCTCTCAGCTCGGTGCGGGCTGGTTCAAGAAGGAACATGGGAGTTCTATTTTGGGGAGAGAAGAGAGAAAGAAAGAAAGCTCTATTTCGGGTTGAAAGAAAGAATAAAAAAATAGCGGAGGGAAGAAAGGGGAGTTTTCTAATTTCTTTTATTCCTTCCTTTGTTTTTTTTATGTTTTATTTTGTAGAAGGAGGAGGCACTAGGCTTCCAAACTTCATTTTATTTCTTTTGTAATTGTCCTTGTTAGGCAATCAATAAATTTTCTTTTATGCAATCCTTGTTCTAGGTTCAAGTTAATTTCTGCTTTTTATGCAATCTTTTAATTTTTCTTTGATGCAATATATTTAATTATCTTTTATGAAATTTATATTCCAGGCTTCAAACTTCTTAGTGTCGTCTATTTTAATTTATGCCAAAACTCTTCTTTGATTAATTAAATAAATGCTTTTTGAATCTAAGTACCTATCTTTTAGTTAGTTTCAATTAGAAAACATTCAACATCCTCAAAAATAATGTTTTTCTTGTATCATTCAAAAATCATTTTTAATCCGAGCGAACGTTCTAATTTTTATGCAACTCCAATCGCCTCCCTGTGGATCGACCTCTTACGACCACTATTCTTCGAGTAGAAAAGGTAAGAGTGTAATTAAATTAAACTTTGTTTGTCGGTTCTAACAACGATCTGTTTAGCGTATTTTTAAGTAAACAGAAATTGGACGAATAGAATTTTGGCGCCGTTGCCGGGGAGGCAAATCAAGAAGCAAGAACGATCACGAAGATCAAATCAGATTTTGGATATCCGGAGTAAACGCACTCCGGTAGTAAGTTTTTATTTTTATTTTTATTAATTTTTCTTATTTTGATAATTTCTAGTTAATAATTTCGTAGTTATTAAATTCTGAAATTTGAAATTTGAAATTTAAAATTCAAAAAAAATAATTTAAAATTAAAAAAAACAATTCCAAAATTCAAAAATTCAAAAAAAAATTTAAATTCAAAATTTGAATTCTGAGATTCAAAATTTGAAATTAAATTAAGAAATTAAATCAGAAAAAAAATTATTAAATCAAAAAAAAATTAAAAAAATTATTATTATTGCTAGTAATTGATAGGGTGCAATCCTCCGAGGTTATCATACCTCTATTGGGGCTCCTCACGGAGTAATCTCCAGAGCTTATTGAACGGGCATTCGGAGATTGACTGACGCATAAGGATTGTGTTTAGTTTACATTTATGTTATTGTTATATAAAAATTAAAAAAAATAAAAAAAATAATTTTATTTGCTCATTTAATCAGTACAACCTAATGACATTGCATAAACTTTCAAAAAATCATTGAATATTTGCTGCATTTAGTATTAAGCATTTGCATAAAATAATTTAAGGGCAAAACCCATTAGAAAGATAAGGTTAGAAAGTCATTACTTGTCCTTAGCCCAAAAATCACCACCTTGCATACTTATCCTAAGCCAAATTAAATTAAAATCAATTAGATGTTGGCCTTAGGATTTTCGAGCTCAATTAGGCTCTTGGAAAGAAGCGGCTGAAAGCCACTACAGTGAGGATTTAGTAATTGGTGATGTCTAGGAAAGTTTTACAACAGTGAGAACTATTACGGGTATTGTGGTATCGGTGTATCCCTTCTGGCACCACCACACACCCCGGGACTTTCCTAGTCACTGGTTACTGGATCGCTTAACTAGTAAGCTCAAGCTTAATCTGAAAGGGAGATTAGAAGCTGTCTAATCTAGAGAGAATTTCAGGAACTTTTTAATCTGATAAATCTCTGTGCAACTAGATTTAAAAAGCTACTAAACCTCACTTAATTCTAAGACTAATAGGGTCAAATTATTATATGGTGTTGATTGTGGTCATCTGTGTCTAGCCCTTCTCTTCTCTTCGGATTTCGTTCATTTTAGGAGTCGAGTCTAATTAAGTTGTGATAATGGTAGAAGGTCATTAAGGAATAAGTTAACCCTATTTGATCCTGAGATTGATAGAACTTTTCATCACAACTTGCGAACTGTAAACCAACCGTTGATCTCTACAATGGGTGAACATATTAGAACCTTGAATGAATTGTTTGCACCAGCATCCGCTAGTCCCCCTACTTACATAGTATTACCAATTAATAACGCAGCCCAATTCGAGATTCGGGCTGCAACAATAAACATGTTACCCAAGTTTCATGGGTTCGAGAGTGAACAACCCAACATTCATCTAAACAAATTTTTGACAATCCGTCAAACGTTTAGAAATCAAAATTTAGATGAAGAGGGTATTAAATTAAGGTTATTTCCCATGACTTTAGAGGATCGTGCTGCTGCATGGCTGTATTCCCTAGCTTCAAATTCCATCACATCATGGGAACAACTATCTAGGAAATTCATGGCTAAGTTCTATCCCATGGTAAAGACTGAAAAAATTAAGGATGCCATCAGAACTTTTAGAGAAAAATCTGAGGAGGAATTTTTCCAACTTTGGAAAAGATTCCATGATCTTTTGGTCAAGTGCCCGCACCGTGGGCTTGATAAGGCTGATCTAGTACATTTCTTTTACAAAGGATTACCTCTAGCACATAGGAACATGATTGAATCCATGCATAAGGGTAGGTTCATGAACCAAACTCCTGATCAAGCCTATGAGTTCCTTGTAGACTTAGCTGAAAATGCTCAAAATTGGAGTAGCTACGGTCAGGAGGTAGATAGAGATGATTATGGGTCTAGAGAACCAAGTACCTACGGAATAAAAACAGACCCAGAACTCAAAAATGTCATGTCCAATCTAGTGAATGTGGTGAATAATCTAAGCAAAAAGTTGGATGCTTTTACGGTTTCCACTAACTCAAACTCACAAAAAGAGTCAAATTCCATCATGAAAGTGGAACATGAGCCACAAGGCTTATGTATCCTGAGTAACAGTCCTGAGCATCTAGTGGAGTGCTGCCCTAATCTGTCCACCATAAAGGCCGAGCAAGCAAATGCTCTAAATTCATATAGTGCCTTTAAGAAGCCCACTCCCAACTCGTTCAGCCCAGTTTACCAGCATGATAATAGGTTCCATCCAAATTTTTCATACAAGCAGAACAAACCTATTCAGCATCAAGGTGGTCCACCAGGTTTTCAGAGGAACTTTTTCAGGATAGGCCCATCACAAATGAACCAACCTTTGGTTCCATCTGTACCTACTTATAATACCCCTGCCCCACAACAATCTTCAACTTTAGAAACCATGATGGCTAATATGATGAAGCAGCAACAAGACTTCATCCAACAGCAACAACTGACCAACATGGCTCAAACACAAACTAACCAATTCCATGCGCAAGCGATTGCAAAACTTGAGGTTAGTCTGAGCCAAATAGCTAACTCTCTAGGGGATAGGAAGAGAGGTGAATTGCCAAGTCAGCCAGTGCCTAACCCTAGTAGGCAACAGAATCAAGGGCCGAGAGGCCAGTTTCAGATTGATTCTAATGGAAATCCTACCCATGAAGTCCAGGTAATTACTGACACGAATGAAGGGATTACAAAGCGAATCCCAACAACGTGCGGCTCGGTCTATCGAAGATAACCGATTAGCCTTCCTGGCGTGGGTACCTAGTCTCTATGACTTAGGTCACGCCTAACAACAATAATGCAGTGAAACACAACACCAGAAAATACCACGAAGGAGAAGAAGAAATGTCGGTGAAGAGAACTTTATTGAATAACCACTCAACTGATTACAATAAGCTCTCTTGGCCTCTCCAGCTCTACCGGATCCCAATCCCTCCCCTTTGAGGGTCCTCTTATAGAGGAACAACCTCTAGTTACAAGTCCCTCACGAACTCAACTTCCCATGCACAAGATAAGGATGAATTCTAGATAAAATAGGAAAACCCCGATTCCCGCAGGATTCTGCGCAATCAGATAAAACAGCCAAGTTCGTGCCTCAAACGAACTCCGATTACCATGAAACTAGATTCGTTGGATTCAGGACGAAGAATCCTTCCAGATGGCACCTTTTCCACTTTGAACGGACTTCTGTAGAGTTCCCAAAATGCCCCTCAAAGTAAAAGCGCGTGGAAACAGCGTTTCAGCCACGTCTTCTAACCATACACGTTTTCAGTTATAAAAACGTGTTAAAACGTGTCCCTTGCCTTCTGGAGACTTATGCCACGTTCCTCCATCAGTGGCACACATTTCCATGCATCCCAATTTCCCGGATTCAGTCCATGCTTCGAGATAAGCCCACAACGCTGAATCAGTCTCGTTGCAGCAGCTTTCCTCCTAATGATGAACCAGCATGTATTCTCAACAATACACGCCTTGGAGCACGTGCCCACGGCCCCATGCTCTTGGGTATTCCACCTACATCTTGCACACGTTTCCCTAGGTGATCCTAGGGTCCAGATTTGGTCTCCAAGTTGCCCAAATCTCTAGAGAGCACGTCAGACCTCGAACCCGTCCAGCGACCTGATCTGGTTTATACCTTGATCCGCGTCCGGTCCAGCCCCGATTCGAGGAGCCGTGACACCCTCCCCCACCTAAGCCGAAGTCGCCCCTGACGAGGCTAGGCGGTACTCGTTGATGATGTCTTCGAACAGCCATAGTTCGTCACCATATTCCCAGCTTGCTTCTGAATCTGATAATCCTTTCCATCGGACTAAGTATTGCACACGGTTACCCTTTTTCCTGTCCGCCTTGATTTCAGAAACCTTCTTGGTGTAATGAACTCGTACGGCCACTGGAGCTCGCCCGCTTCGAGCCCGGGAAGGGTCAGTTGTGTCCTCTTTGAATGGTTTCAACAAGGACACGTGGAACACCGGGTGCACTTTCAGCTTGGAAGGCAGCGACAATCGGTATGCTGTCTCTCCAATTCGATGTGTGATGATGAAGGGACCTTCATACCTCCTCACAAGTGCTTTGTGGTAGCCCGACTTCAATTTCATGTGATGATAAAGCTTCACCAATACCCGATCACCAACCTGAAATTCAGCTGCCCGCCGCTTTATGTCAGCCCACTTCTTCATCCGTTTGGTCGCCTTCCACAAGGAGACCTGAACCAAATCTGTATCCTCCTTCAGATCCCTCACGAACCTGTAGGCGGTCGGACTACGTCCCATGTAGTCCGCTGCGATACTTCCCGGAGTGTCTGGTTGCAGCCCTGTAATCACCTCGAATGGTGATTTACCTGTCGACTCCGATCGCTGTAAGTTGTAGCTGAATTGGGCTTGGTCCAAGAGTCGCACCCAATCCCGCTGGTTGGCACTCACATAGTGCCTCAAATACATCTCCAATAATGCATTGGTTCGCTCTGTTTGGCCATCGGCCTGAGGGTGGAAGGCCGTGGACATCTTCAGCTCCGTTCCGAGTATCCGAAATAACTCCGTCCAGAACCTTCCCGTGAAGCGAGCATCACGATCAGAAACGATACTCCGCGGTATCCCCCAATATTTCACCACATATGTAAAGAACAACCACGCCACGTCCTCCGCATGGCAAGTAGTAGGTGTTGCAATGAAGACTCCGTACTTCGAGAAGCGATCCACCACTACCATGATAGAGCCGTTCCCATCCGCCAGAGGTAGCCCGATGATAAAGTCCATGGAGACACTCTCCCACGGACGCTCTGGTATAGGTAATGGCTCCAACAACCCCGCAGGCCGTCGATGTTCAATCTTGTCTTGTTGGCATAGTAGAAAAGTGCGAACATACTCCTCGATGTCATCCCGCATCTTCGGCCAATAGTAGTTATGTTCTATGAGAGCTTGGGTCCGATGCACCCCCTGGTGTCCCGCCCACATAGAATCATGGTGTTCTCGCAACACCTCGCGCCTCAGCCCTCCACCTGAAGGCACATAGACACGTCGCCCTCGTGTCAAAATCAGCCCTCCTTCGGTCCAGAAACGGCGCGCCTTGCCGTCTTTGATGAGTTCACCCATGGAAGTGGCCCATTGATCCTTCTCCATCTCGGTCTTGACCCTCTCCATTAGGTTACTTGCTGGTCCGGAAAAGGAAGAGACTGCAGCCAGCTGTGCCTTTCTACTCAAAGCATCAGGGACTGAATTAGTTCGGCCCGGCTTGTACTCGATGTCGAAATCGAATTCAGCCAGAAACTGCTGCCATCTCGCCTGCTTGGGGGTGAGTTTTGGTTGGGTCTGAAAGTAGCTTGTGGCCACGTTATCCGTGCGCACCACAAACTTAGATCCGAGGAGGTAATGACGCCAGGTTCGAAGACAGTGCACAATTGCAGTCATCTCCTTTTCATGAACCGTATACCTGCGCTCGGTGTCGTTCAACTTCCGACTCTCGTAGGCCACTGGGTGCCCTTCCTGCATGAGCACCCCTCCAATGGCAAAATCTGATGCGTCGGTGTGGACTTCAAAAGAAATAGAAAAGTCCGGTAGCACGAGGACCGGCTCCGCCGTGACCGCCTGCTTGAGACGATCAAACGCCTCCTGACATTGGTTTGACCACCGCCATGGTCGATCCTTCTTTAACAAATCCGTCAGTGGGGCGCATAACTTCGAATATCCGGTGATGAACCTCCTATAGTAATTTGCCAAGCCAAGAAAAGAGCGTAAGTGTGTAACACGTGTAGGTACCTCCCACTCGGCTATGGCTGAAATTTTTGAGGGATCCATCATGAGCCTTCCATCCCCAATGATGTGCCCGAGGAACGGCACCCTCTGCTGCGCAAACACACACTTCTCCTTCTTCACAAAGAGTTGGTGCTGCCGTAGGGTAGAGAAGACTTGCCTCAGGTGTGCCACATGCTCATCCAATGCCCGGCTGTATACAACAATGTCATCCAAGTATACTACCACGAATTTATCGATGAAGTCGTGGAGTACACGCTGCATCAAAGCACAGAAAGTTGCTGGTGCGTTGGTGAGGCCGAAAGGCATGACAAGGTACTCGAAGCTCCCGTACCTTGTCACACATGCAGTCTTCTCAATGTCCTTCTCCGCCACGCGAACCTGATAGTACCCGCTGCGAAGATCCAACTTGGAAATCCATCGTGCCTTGCCAAGTTGATCGAACAAATCATCAATCCGAGGAATGGGGTACTTGTTCTTCACCGTGAGCTTGTTGAGGGCCCTGTAGTCGATGCAGAGTCTCAACGAACCATCGTGCTTCTTCTGAAAAAGCACCGGTGCTCCATACGGACTCTTCGAAGGTCGAATGAACCCGCTGTCCACCAACTCCGTTAGCTGCCTCCTCAGCTCCTGGAGTTCAAGTGGGGCCATCCTATATGGTGCTTGAGCTGGTGGACGTGCTCCATGCACCAAATCAATCCGATGATCGATTTCTCTTTCTGGCGGCAATTGCTTGGGTAACTCGGGGGGCATCACATCCCCGAATTCAGTGAGAACACCCTCGATGGGCGCTGGAATCTCCTCTCCTTCCAGTAGTTCTTCCTCCTGAAGGGACGCAATATATGTTGGAAGTCCCCTTCTCAGCCCCTTAGCAAGTTGCATCGCCGATAGGACTCGCTGCGGAGTCCCTTTAACTCGCTTCCCTGGAACTACGCAAGCTCCACTCGGATTCAGGACCACCACCACATCTGAATCCGGCTTTATCATGGCTTGTAGCTGGGTAAGCAAAGACATGCCGATGACCACCTCGTAGTCGTCGATCGGGGCGACCACCGCTGTCACCCGTCCGGTCCATGCGCCGAATTGGATCTCAACATCCTTCGACATTCCACTGGTAGCCACTTCTGTGGTGTTGACCGCCTTGAACGTGTGTTCATCATGTTCAATCTTCAGATTTAACCTCTTTGCCGTAGCTAGGTCCACGAAGAAGTCAGTGGCACCCGTATCAATGAGTGCCTGGAAGATGTGACCACCAATGCAGATAGGTGCATAGAGCAGACCTCGTGGCCCCTTGGCCTTCAGGGCATTGAGACTGAGTGAGCCCATCCCTTGGTCGGTCTCTTGCTTCTCCTCCACCGCCATAGATGCTATCTTGCCCCTCAATGGACAGTCCTTCACCTTGTGCGGTCCATTGCAAATATAGCATGAGATGGTGCTGGTACCTTGCGCCACCCCTTTGCCCTTCGCTTGGGAAGCCCCTCCACTCGAGGAGCTCAGATTCGAGCCTTTTGTACCTCCTTTGTGACCTGATTTCGCTCCCCCACCTTTGCCCTGTTTCGATGCTTGGGCTTTGGGAGCTGTGGGTTGAGTCTTGAACTCGATGAGAGCCTCCGCTTGAGCTATCGCCTTGTTCAAACTCTGGACTCCTCTTTGCTGCAATTCCATCTTTGCCCACGGTTTGAGCCCGTCAAGGAAAGTGAAGAGAGAGTCCTCGTTGCTGAGGTCTGGTACCTCCAACAACAATTCGCTGAACTCTCGCACATACTCACGCACATCGCCCTTTTGCGTGAGTCGCCGTAGTCGTGCTCGAGTATCATCCTTAGCGAACGCGGGGAAGAATTGCTTTCGAAGTTCAGTTTGGAACTGTACCCAAGTGGTGATTGGAACAGCCCCTCGCTTCACATCGTCGGCCCGACGTCGCCACCAAAGCATCGCCACATCCCTCAAGAACATGGCCGCCGTGCTTACCTTCATGGCTTCTTCCCTCACGCCGGTAACCTGCAAGTATTGCTCCACGGCGAAAAGAAAGTTATCCCACCTCCTTCGCGGACCGTCGTCCGCAGAACTCTTGTGGCTTGGGAACATCAAGCTTATGCAGGGGGCGCGTAGCCTCTCTTGCGACCTCCATTGTCAATGGAGAAGAGGATACGCCTGTGGTGGTACTCTCCTTTAAAAGGTCAACCACCTGATTTTGGAGAGCCTTCACCATGATCTCCAACTCTTCGTTACGCCGCAACACTTCCTTATAGCGCCGCTCCATATCGAAGGAAATCTGGTTCAGCTGAGCGGCGATCTCACCTCGGAGGGTTGCGTCCCTACCCTCAAGGTCCTCCATCCGTCCTTCAACCTCAGCTATTTGGGCCTCGCACCTCCGTAATCGATTGTCGGCGGAGATAACCGGAGATGCACGTAACCCATACAGAGAATCATCAACTGGATGCGCTCCACCCATCGCCGTGCCTCCTCCTGAGGCTGGATTGGGATCCATGGTCGAGGATGATGCGTCCGCCATTCCCACCTTGGAAGTTACCGTAGAGGTCGTCTCCTTCATTTCTGGTATGGCTCTGATACCAAGTGACACGAACGAAGGGATTACAAAGCGAATCCCAACAACGTGCGGCTCGGTCTATCGAAGATAACCGATCAGCCTTCCTGGCGTGGGTACCTAGTCTCTATGACTTAGGTCATGCCTAACAACAATAATGCAGCGAAACACAACACCAGAAAATACCACGAAGGAGAAGAAGAAATGTAGGGGAAGAGAACTTTATTGAATAACCACTCAACTGATTACAATAAGCTCTCTTGGCCTCTCCAGCTCTACCGGATCCCAATCCCTCCCCTTTGAGGGTCCTCTTATAGAGGAACAACCTCTAGTTACAAGTCCCTCACGAACTCAACTTCCCATGCACAAGATAAGGATGAATTCTAGATAAAATAGGAAAACCCCGATTCCCGCAGGATTCTGCGCAATCAGATAAAACAGCCAAGTTCGTGCCTCAAACGAACTCCGATTACCATGAAACTAGATTCGTTGGATTCAGGACGAAGAATCCTTCCAGATGGCACCTTTTCCACTTTGAACGGACTTCTGTAGAGTTCCCAAAATGCCCCTCAAAGTGAAAGCGCGTGGAAACAGCGTTTCAGCCACGTCTTCTAACCATACACGTTTTCAGTTATAAAAACGTGTTAAAACGTGTCCCTTGCCTTCTGGAGACTTATGCCACGTTCCTCCATCAGTGGCACACATTTCCATCCATCCCAATTTCCCGGATTCAGTCCATGCTTCGAGATAAGCCCACAACGCTGAATCAGTCTCGTTGCAGCAGCTTTCCTCCTAATGATGAACCAGCATGTATTCTCAACAATAAACGCCTTGGAGCACATGCCCACGGCCCCATGCTCTTGGGTATTCCACCTACATCTTGCACACGTTTCCCTAGGTGATCCTAGGGTCCAGATTTGGTCTCCAAGTTGCCCAAATCTCTAGAGAGCACCGTCAGACCTCGAACCCGTCCAGCGACCTGATCTGGTTTATACCTTGATCCGCGTCCGGTCCAGCCCCGATTCGAGGAGCCGTGACATTACCATTTTACGGTCTGGCAAGCAAGTGGACAACAAAGTCCAACTTCCTGTGCAAGAAAAAGAAGAAAAGCATGAACCAAACCCCACCCAAAAAAGGCACAAGAACAGGGAACACAAGAAATAGAGGAGAAACCAATAGAGACATACACACCCAAGGCTCCCTTTTCTAGTAGACTACAAGACTCAAAGAAAAAATTTCAGTATGATGAAATCATGGAAGTCTTTAAAAATGTTCAAATAAATTTACCCTTCCTAAATGCCATCAGACAGATCCCCTCCTATACAAAATTCTTAAAAGATCTGACCACATTAAAAAGGAAAACCAGTATTCCTAGGCAAGCTGTTATGGCTGCACAAGCCTCATCTCTTATTCAACAACAGATTGCCCCAAAATACAAGGACCCTGGTTGCCCCACTGTTGAAATTAAAATAGGAGAAACCATCATTCGGAGAGCTCTTCTAGATTTAGGAGCTACTGTGAACCTATTACCCTATTCTGTTTACACAGAGTTGGGTTTGGGAGAATTAAAACCTACAAACATCACTCTTTCGTTAGCAGATAGGACGGTAAAGTATCCCAAAGAAATTGTGGAGGATGTAATTGTAAAAGTTAATGAATTCTACTATCCTGTGGATTTTGTAGTCCTTGAAACTGAACCAGTAAAAAATTCAGAAAGTCACATCCCAGTGATCCTAGGTAGACCATTTTTGGCCACTTCAAATGCTGTGATTAGTTGCCGAAATGGAATAATGACTCTAGCCTTTGGGAACATGACTGTACAGCTCAATATTTTTCATAGTAGTAGTCAGTCAACTGAGATGGATGATTTGGAAGAAATTCATATGATTGAGAACATAATTAGCAATTCTTTTGAAGAGTCAAGTTATTCTGACCCATTAAAAAGATGTTTGGCTAATTTTGGTCAAGATTGTGAGTCAAGTCAAGAGGTTAATGCATTGTTAGATTCCATTCCTGTGATGGATACTAGCAGATGGGCCACCAAGTTTGAATCATTGCCTATTTTGGAATCTCATCTAGTGCCATCCAATGTCAAACCTCCACAACTTGAACTTAAAGACCTTCCCGAAAATTTAAAGTATGCATTTCTTGGAGAAAACAAGACCTTACCTGTTATAATTGCATCGAATCTGACTAAAGAACAGGAAGAGAAGCTGTTAAGTATCCTTCGAAAGAATCAGGAAGCTATCAGTTGGTCTATAGCTGATATTAAGGGGATTAGTCCTTCTATGGTCCAACATAAAATCCATCTAGAAGAAGATGCAAATTTCTAGAGAACCACAAAGGCGACTTAATCCAATCATGAAGGACGTAGTTCGAGCTGAGGTCATCAAGCTTTTAGATGCAGGGATTATATATCCTATTTCTGATAGTCAGTGGGTAAGCCCAATTCAAGTCGTACCTAAAAAGTCTGGCATCACTGTGGTGAAAAATGATCACAATGAGTTAGTCCCTACTCGAGTCCAAACGGAATGGAATGTTGGGAAAGATTTAAAGACCTTCTTCTCTCATGCCCTCATCATGGGTTTCGAAACTTGGAGAACTATTAGCTTCTTTTATGAAGGTCTATCTCCACAATTGAAACAGTTTGTAGAAACCATGTGCAAGGGTAGATTCTTAGAAAAACAACCTGATGAGGCATGGGAGTATTTGGATTCCCTTGCTGAGACTGCCCAACTTTGGGATAATGGGGATAGAAACAACAAGTCTTTGCCTAAGCCTACTAGCTCTGTACAGGGAGGCCTTTACAACCTCAGAACTGAGGATGATCTTCATGCTAAAATGGCAGCCCTCACTAGGAAGGTAGAAGAAATTGAGCTTAGGAAGGTTGAGCCTGTCAAGACTATAGAGCTTAGAAACGAGTGTTGTGGTATTTGCAATATGTCGGGTCATACTACTACAGATTGCCCCACCATACCGACATTCAAAGAAGTCTTGCACGATCAAGCAAATGCTATGAACTCCTACCAAAAGCCTTATAACGATCCATACTCGAATACCTATAACCCTGGTTAGAAGAATCATCCAAATTTTAGGTGGAGAAACGATCATCCTCAACAGTCACACCATTTCAGCTCCTCCACCTACACATCCGGTTTATGCACCACCACCTCCTCAAAAGCCGAGTATTGAGGGTACCTTGCAATCTATACAATCTTTTCTGCAGAGTCAAGCTGATATCAATGCCCAAAATACTCGAAATTTTGAAGATATAAGGAACAATTGTCAATGTTGACTACCGTTCTAAGTACTCAGGAGAAGGATTTGCTTCCAGCTCAACCCAACCTAACCACAAGTGTACAATAGTAATATACGGCTCCTTCTAGTTCGCATACAGAACATGCAAAAAGCATCATGACTTTGCCTAATGGGAAAGTTATTGATCAGACCGTCCTATTGAGACTGCGGGTCACTTCTAATTCTGATGTTTTCCAAAGCCGATGAAAGGGACAAAGAAGAAGTTGAGGTCCCAACTTCTACCGAGAAAGTTGAATGCCCTTTTCCTCCACCTTTTCCACAACGGTTAAAGCCGTTGCAAAAAGCTCGAACCTAATTCTGAAATTCTTGAGCTTTTTAAGCAAGTAAGGATCAACATACCTCTTCTTGATGCAATCAAACAAGTACCCTCATATGCCAAATTTTTGAAGGACTTGTGTATTGTCAAGCGCCGATTAAATGTTAAGAAGAAGGCATTTTTAACTAAAAATGTGAGTGCTATTTTGCAGCACAACATTCTCCCTAAATATAAAAATCCAGGTTGCCCCAACCATCTCATGCATCATAGGTGACTTTAGGATAGAGCGAGCATTGTTAGATTTAGGGGCGAGTGTGAATTTGTTGCCATATTCTGTATATGACCAACTTGGTTTAGGTGAGTTGAAGCCAACCTCTGTCACTTTGCAATTAGCTGACAGGTCAATTAAAATTCTGAGGGGGATTATCGAGGATGTATTGGTCCAAGTAGACAAGTTCTACTTTTTCTGTCGATTTTATCGTATTGGACACACATTCGGCTTCGAACTCACAGTCTCAGATTCCGGTCATTTTAGGACGTCCATTCCTTACAACTTCTAATGCATTGATTAATTGTAGGAATGGCATCATGAAGCTTTCTTTTGATAACATAACCCTGAAACTGAATATTTTTAATGTTTGCAAGCAACCCAATGATCACGAAGAGAATAAGGAAGTTGATTGGGTTGAAACCATCACAAAGGAATATTTGTTAGCTGAAGCATTTACGATCCACCCGGCAATGGTTTAATTGATTGGTGTTCTAATGGCACCGATGAAGATGATTTGTTGGTCAAACCTAGTATGGATTTTTCGAACGCAATGATGATCAATGGGTGGAGACCAAAGTAGGAAAATTTGAGAGGTTGTCCACCTTGAGAGGCGAAAATAGTACCATCCCATGAGCAAGCACCCAAGCTCGAGTTGAAACCCTTACCAAAGGAACTTAAGTATGCTTTTCTTGGATCCGAAGATACTTTTTCTGTTATCATCTTGTCTGGACTTGATCATACCCAAGAAAAAAAATTACTTGGTGTTCTAAGAATCATAAAGGAGCCTTAGGGTGGTCTATTGCCCGACTTGAAGGGGATTAGCTCCTTAGTTTGTAACGCACTGGATATATTTGGAGGACAATGCCAAAACCACAAGGCAAATGCAACGAAGGCTGAATCCTACGATGAGAGATATAGTTCTCAAGTTGCTTGACGTGGGTATTATTTACCCAATTTTCGACAGCAAGTGGGTAAGCCTACACAAGTCGTTCCTAAGAAGTCGGGTTTGACGGTAGTAGAAAAGGAACAAAGTAAGTTAGTCCCAACTCGTGTCCCGACGAGTTGGCGCTTGTGTGTTGACTACCGAAAGCTGAATTTGGTCACACGAAAGGATCACTTTTCTCTACCCTTCCTAAGACCAAGTGTTGGAGAGAGTTGCAGGGCATGATTTCTATTATTTTCTCGATGGCTATTCGGGATATTATCAAATTGAAAATTTCACCAGAAGATCAAGAGAAGACTACATTCACTTGTTCTTTTATCACATTTGTTTTCCGACGAATGCCATTTGGGTTGTGTAATGCACCTTGCAACATTCCAAAGATGCATGCTCAGCATTTTTGAAGACATGAACGAAAAATTTTTAGAAGTGTTCATGGATGACTTCTCCATTTTTGGCGACTCATTTGATGATTGCCTTTCACATTTACAAGCAGTCTTAGCTCGATGTATGGAAAAGAATTTGATACTGAATTGGAAGAAATGCCACTTCATAGTGCCAAAGGAAATTGTCTTAGGACATATTGTTTCATCGAAGGGCATGGAAGTAGATAGAGCTAAGATTGATTTAATTGCTAGCTACCTGCACCCAAGATGGTTAGAGATGTTAGATCATTTTTGGGTCACGCCGAATTTTATAGGAGGTTCATCAAGGACTTTAGTGTCATAGCTCGACCATTATGTAACCTCCTATCCCTTGATACACCGTTCAATTGGACTGAAACCTGTCAGGAGGCATTCAAAAAGTTGAAGTCTATGCTTGCACTGCACCCATCGTGCGACCACCTGATTGGTCATTATCTTTTGAGATTATGTGCGACGCTAGCGACTATGCGATAGGAGCTGTCCTAGGACAACGCAAGGATAATAAACCATATGTCATTTACTACGCAAGCAAAACTTTAAAACGATGCTCAAATGAATTGCCACTACCACCAAGAAGGAATTGCTTGCAGTAGTATTTGCCTTAGATAAATTTTGCTCTTATATCCTTGGTGCTCCTATTGTTATCTTTAACGGACCATGCGGCACTAAAATATTTGTTGGATAAGAAAGAGGCCAAACCACGCTTAATACGATGGATACTTCTACTCCAAGAATTTTGACATCACTATCAAAGATAAAAAGAAAGTAGAGAAATGTGGTTGCTGACCATTTATCATGATTAGTTTTTTAATGATTCAGTACCAGAGTTCCCCATCAAGAACTCATTCCCCGAAGAGCAGTTGTTTGGACTTTCTACTATGCCATAGTATGCTGATATTGTAAACTTTCTTGTCACGAACCGGATTCTGGAGCATTGGGGGTCGACAGATAGAAAAATTTTTTGCGCAAAGTGAGGAATTAATTACTATGACGAACCCTATTTATTTAAATATTGCAATGACCAAATTTTTAGACGATGCATACCGGATCATGATATACAAAGTGTACTTTCTTTCTGTCACACTGATGCTTGTGGTGGACACTTTGCTTCTAAGAAATAGCAGCTAAGGTGTTACAATGTGATTTTTATTGGCCTACACTATTTAAAGATGCCCACGAATTCTGTAGGACATGTGACCCATGTCAATGTGTTGGGAGTCTAACTCGTAGGCAAATGATGCCTCTTCAGCCCATTACTGCTATTGAAATTTTTGACATATGGGGCATCGATTTTATGGGCCCATTTTCCACCATCTTTTGGATATGAGTACATTTTAGTTAGGATCGAATATGTGTCAAATGGATAGAAGCTATCGCTTGTAAGACCAATGATCACAAACCCATCCTAAAGTTTTTAAAAGAAAATATATTTTCACGATTTGGGATGCCTAAGGTCATAATTAGTGATGGTGGAAAACACTTTTGTAATAAGCCTTTTGAGATATTATTAAAAAAGTATGGTGTCACCCACAGAGTTGCTACCCCCATATCACCCGCAAACTAGTGGCCAAGTAGAATTAGCCAATAGGGAGATTAAGCATATTTTAGAAAAAACTGTAAATCCATCACGAAAAGATTGGGTCCTTGAAACTATCAGATGCATTATGGGCCTATCGTACTGCATACAAAACCATTCTTGGCATGTCTCCCTACCGGCTAGTCTATAGAAAAGCGTGTCATCTGCCTGTAGAAATAGAACATAAATCGTATTAGACAATTAGAAATTGAATTGTGATTTACATGATGCCGGTCTAGCTAGAAAATTGCAATTGAATGAGCTTAATGAGATTCGCAGAGATGCTTATGACAATGCTAAAATTTGCAAAGAACGAATGAAGATCTTACATGATAAATCAATTTTAAAAAAATCTTTTGAACCTTTGCAAAAAGTTCTTTTATATGATTTCCGCTTACATCTATTTCCTGGTAAGTTGCGATCGAGATGGACAGGTCCTTACATGATAAAAACTATTTTTCCACATGGGGCGGTTGAGATTGAGAATCCACGGGATGGTAGAATTTTTAAGGTAAATGGACATAGGTTAAAACCTTTTCTTGAGAATTTTACAGATGAAGAGAACTCCTTTTCCTTGGGGGAGCCTTCTTATGATTGCGCATGAAGGCAAAGGTATGTGTATATTAGTTAGTATTATTTTTTAGTATTGTAGGTTTTATTTTCTGGATATCAACAGCTCAAGGTATTCCTCTTCTCTCCAATATTATTTTCTCTACTGTCTTTCATTATAGTTTTCTTGTTTCTATTACATTGCGGACAATGCAATGTTTAAGTTGGGGGAGGAAAATATTTTGGTAAAAAAAAAAATGTTTTTGCATTCTTTTCTAAGCAAATGCACATGTATTTTCATATTGAGTTTGTGCAACTATTAAGGCAAGGAACACATGTATACTATGACTGATCAGAGACCTATTATTAGATCCCCGCACATGTACTTAATGATTATAGAAAGACCTCAGGAGTTCACATTTTTTTAATGCATTTTTATTAAGCCGTATCTGTAAAAGAAGTACGAGTATCCTTGTCTGTACTATAAGGTTCACAATTTGGTTTTTCATATAAAGATAGAGGTTGAATACCCTGACTAGATCACCTAAGTACCTTACGATCCAACCTTGGTTGACCTATAGTCACGATGCAGTCACGTATATAATAAAATATCTATATGGTTCAGTCTGCCTTCTCTTCTCTTGCAAAATTATTGCCAAAAAAAAAAAATCCTTATGATGACAAGTTTGGCCTCGAGGCTTAGTTTGGTTCGAGTAATTAAGTTCGAGGGGTATTTCACCTAATGTCTTGAGCCAACTGGATCGGAGGTCATTGCTGAAAGCTCGCTATAATGAACCTTACTAAAGCCTAATGGGGTTGGACAGCTGTAGTCGTCATATGTATTTTAAAAAAAAATGAAATAAAAATAAGCATGAATGAGTTTGGTCAGGCTAAACCCAGTGACATGTGGTAATGGCTGGTTTGACTCCATTGTATTGGACCTCTGTGTACCTGGGTTGTTTAGTTGGGATTGATAGCTCCTTCTTTACATGCAAACCATTCTTGACAAATTTAGACAACATGAGATATTCTGAAAATTTGATGGATCAGGCTCTAATAAACTATAATAAACACTTGTGAACTTGAGTAGTGCACCTAAAATTCAAGCGGTACCATGTTGTGGTGGAGGTATTTGTGCTTTAAGAAAGTCATGCTATTTTATGCACACTACACTTTCATATTTTTCCTTGCTTTGAAAGTTATCATGCTTGAAAATATACATTAATTAATTACATGTGTATTAGCTTAGGCTTTATTTCATATTTTTAGGATCTCATGTCATATCATTCATGATGTTTGTGGTAACATCCCTGAAAACCTCATGAGACAACACTCGTCCACTAGGATAACTTAGGGGTTTTAACGGCTTGTTGCACGTGCTAAGTGCAATCGGATGCCCTACAAAAGTGGGTACATATCTTAGTTTTATGTTTTTAGCTTTAATAAAAAGTCAAAGGATTGACCAACACTTTTTATACTCTCATGTTATTGTTTACTTCTGAATTGCCAGAGACTAGCAATAAGCTAGTTGGGGGGTATGATGAGAGCACAAAAGTGTGATCTAGTACCAATTTGTTAGGAACCCGCCCATGCCATAGAAAAATTAAAAAAAATTTCAGATGCAGCGGAAGAGGCATGCACGGGGTTATACGTTCATCTCATGAACGTTATTTCAAAAAACCGTTCGTAGATGGATTTAGGATTAAAACTTTTTAAACAATTAGGAAATCAGATCTTCACCTTGTGCGGGTAGATGATCACCGCAAACTGAAGTTCGTGGTTTAGGATGAAGGTTCGCTTGAAGCCATTCAAGTGCCCGACCTCTACGGGTATCCACACGAAGCAGGAACCGATCCAAGCTCTCTATCTCACCGGGCTGCTAGCTCCCTTGCAGAGATATCTTTTGATGGCTGATCTCCTCTCTTTCTTTCAATTCTTGAATGTACTTGAGAGGAGGAAGAAGAAGGATGAAGAAGAGAAAGAAGATCAAAGCCCTTGACAGCCTTCTTCTCTTTTCATGCGTTGGAGCCAAGGAAGAAACCCCAAGAGGAGGGAGACGCCAAGAGTTTTCTTCCCTTGTTGATGGCGGCTGAAACCAAAGGGAAAAGAGGAGGCCACGGCTGGAGAGGAGAGGGATTCCAATGCCTAGGTCGCCGGCCCCTTTTCTCCCTTTAAAAGCATCTAGGGCTCCTACAACTTAGGAGCCCTAGACTAGTTTCCTAAGAGGGGCGCCGGCCCCCTCTCTTCATGCCACACCAAGTAGATGAGAGGGGCTCATGCCCCTCTTACTTGGTTAACCTAATCCTCATCTAATGAGGATTGGGAGCCCCTAATGTGGTTTAGCCCTAATCGAATTAGTCTTAGCCCAAGGGTGAACCAGTTTGGATCCAATCTAGGTAAGTCCTAATCCAATTAGAACTTAAATCAATTTTGACTCAATTGAACTCTTCAATCCTAATCCAATTAGGAGTCTTATTGATTCATTAGATTAATAATTAATTGTGACTTAAGAAACCCTAATCCAAATTAGGACATATTTAATTTTAGTCCTAATCCAATTAGGACTCTTATTTGAATTCGAAGTCCTAATCCCATTAGGTCTTCTAGGAATCCTATTCCAAGTAGGAATCCAATTTTAATTCAAAACTCCTAATCTAATTAGGATTGTAAATCCTATTTCAAGTAGGAATCCCAGTCCTACTCCAACTAGGATTCCCAGTCCTAATCCAATTAGGACTCTAGGAATCCTACTCGAAGTAGGACTCTTGTTTCAAGTCCAATTAATTAATTCCCTTTGTTCTTCTGTTGGGAACCCGCCCATGCCGCTGATATTTCAAAAAATTTTTCAGATGGCAGCGGAATCGGCATGCACGGGTTCGACGTTCATCGCATGAACGTTGTTTCGAGACCTTTCGTAATTAGGTAAGAATTAAAACTTTTAAAACTATTAGGAAGATCAAATCTTCACCTTGCGCGGGTAGATGATCACCGCAAATCTGAATTCGTGGTTTTGGAAGAGGGTTCGCTTGAAGCCGTTCAAACGTCCGGCCTCTACGGGTATCCACACGAAGCAGGATCCGATCCAAGCTCTCTATCTCACCGGGGTGCTAGCTTCCCTTGCAGAGATAGCTTTTGATGGCTGATCTCCTCTCTTTCAATCAACCCTTGATTGTGCTTGAGAGGAGGAAGAAGAAGGATGAAGATGGGAAGAAGATCAAAAGCCCCTGCAGCCTTCTTCTTTTTCCATGCGTTGGAGCCAAGGAAGAAGACCAAGAGGAGGGAGACGCCTCCTCTTCTTTTCCCTTTGCTGATGGCGGCTGAACCAAGGAGAGATGGAGAGGGGGTGGCCACGTGATGAAGAGGAGAAAGGTCCATCTAGGGCACCGGCCCTAGTCCTCCTTTAATAAGGATGAAGGGCTCCTACAAGTTAGGAGCCCTTGACTACTTTCCAAGAGGGGGCGCCGGCCCCCCTTCATGTCGCACACAAGGAGAGGAGGAGGGGCGTGATCCCTCCTTCTTGTGATGCCCTAATCCTCTTTAGGGTGCCTCTCTTTTGGTTTGATCCCAATCCAATTAGGATTAGCCAAATTGGGTTCAATCTATGCTAGTCCTAATCCAATTAGGACTTGAATGAACCATGACTCAATTGAACTCTTCAATCCTAATCCAATTAGGAGTCATGTTGATTCATTAGATTATTAATTAATTTAGACTTAAGGAATCCTAATCCAATTAGGATTTGTTTAATTCTAGTCCTATCCAATTAGGACTCTAATTTGAATCCAAAGTCCTAATCCAATTAGGATTTCTAGGAATCCTACTCCAATTAGGAATCCAATTTTGATTCAAAAACTCCTAATCTCATTAGGATTGAGGAATCCTATTCCAAGTAGGAATCCCAGTCCTACTCCAACTAGGATTCCCAGTCCTAATCCAATTAGGACTCTAGGAATCCTACCCGAAGTAGGATTTGTGTTTAAGTCCAATTAATTAATTCCCTTTGTTCCTTCTTCAACTTCTTATCAATCAAATTGATTTCTTGTGATTCCTAATCACGATTTCAACCGTCGGATCGGTCAATACTTCTATTGTGTGTGACCCCATAGGTTCTATTCTGACTAGTAGTGAGATATATTGTGATCTCTATCACTATATCATTGAAAACTCCTTTCAATGGGTTGGAACGATTCCAACTCTACTCATTAGGGTTTATCGATCATCAAGATAATTCCTATGAGTCCCACCATCCACCAGTGACACCTAGCAGCATGTAGTGGCTACCCAGCAGAATGGAATGATGAACCTCTAGGTGCAGTTAACGTGTGATACAGTCCTACTATCGTGGATCCCTACAGGACGGAGGTCATGGACAACTCGTCAAACCCCATCGTCTGTCATATGTCAAGATTTATTCGACTTGAGTTCGATAGTGGAAAACTCTTTTCCACTTTATATTACTGCCCTGGCCAAGGTCTTAGAACTCAGTCTAACAAATCACATAGGATCACTCCTCTTCTATCAAGGTCGATAGATTTCTTATAGGTGCATACCCTACTCTTACAGTGAACCTACTGCAGCCAATCTACACTGCATGGACCCATATGGCTAGAGACCATGTATGTGTGCAGTCAAACTACAATAACCTCACTGTGAGTAGCCGAAGCACCGCAGGTCAAAGGACCAGTCACACTACTGCAACATCAAGCAAGTCACTGACGAGTGGATAGACATCCAAGTGACTTCTTGTCTTGGTCACGCTCAGTACCCTTGTTCTCTAACAAGCACCTGCACTATTACTTCAGTGTCCCTACACTGTGGACTCAAGTCTCGTCCATCCAGAAGGAAAGTGATCTGTGCACTGATCGGATCGATCACCGTCCTCGTGATGATTCATTGATCAGGAGCATTTAGAAATTAATTACCAATGATACATGGCTCAAATTCTCAACTCTTGAGAATATGTATCATCATCTTATTAATTTTTTGGACGATTCATAGACACATAAACAATATGAATGAAAAGATGCCTTTTATTTATTCAATAATAAATAGTCAAGTACAAAATTATGTCCCTAGAATCAACAATGTGTCAGCCAAATTGGCTTCTAGGGCATACATCTAACAATCTCCCACTTGCACTAAAGCCAATTGGTCATATATCTTAGGCCTATCTTCTCAAGGTGGGCTTCAGTCTTTTGCTGACTCAGCTGCTTAGTGAACGGGTCTGCCACGTTATCCGCGGAGTCTACTCTCTGCACCTCTACATCATAGTCGCGTATGAAATGGAAGCGCCGCTCTATGTGCTTGGACTTCTGATGAGACCATGGCTCCATAGCTAGTGCTATGGTGCCAATGTTATCGCAGTAAAGTGTTATGGCATTTAATGACATTACACCTAACTCTGCAATTAACTTTTAATCAGAAGGTTTCCACTGCACCCTTAGATACGGCTTAACATTCAGCTTCTAAGGTAGAATCTATAATGATCGTTGTTTGGAACTCTTCCAATTTACTGAACCACAATTGCACATATTCTGATGTAGACCTTCTATCATCAATATGTGTGCATTCTCCTACCTTCAACTCTGATCTTCTCCCAAAGACCAAGAACATGTCCTTAGTTCTTCTCAAGTACTTAAGACTGTTCTTCACAGCTATCCAGTGCTTCTTGCCTGGATCCGACTGATATCTGCTTGTGACACTCACAGCAAGAGCTATATCAGGTCGTGTACACAGCATGGCATACATGAGGCTTCCTATTGCCGATGCATAGGGAATCTTGCTCATGCGTTGAATCTCTTCAGATGTGTTGGGGCACATCTTCTTGGAGAGATGAATTCCATGCCTAAGGGGTAAGAAACCCCTCTTGGAGTTTTCCATGCTGAACCTCTTCAGCACCTCCTCTATGTATATTTTCTGTGAAAGGCCAAGCATCCTTTTAGATCTATCTCTATAGACCTTTATTCCCAAAATATAGGATGCTTCCCCAAGGTCTTTCATGGAGAATTCTTTTGACAACCAGACCTTAATCGAGGTTAGCATGGGAATATCATTCCCTATCAGGAGAATGTCATCTACGTACAGTACGAGAAAAACGACAGCACTCCCACTAACCTTTTTGTAAACACACGGTTCCGCTTCGTTTTTGATGAAATCAAACGTTTTGATTGCGTCATCGAAACGAGTGTTCCAACTCCGAGATGCTTGCTTTAGTCCATAGATGGACCTTTGCAGCTTGCAGACCTTGTGATCTCCATCACTGGAAGTGAAACCCAAAGGCTGTTCCACATAGATATCTTCATTAAGATATCCATTCAGGAAAGCAGTTTTCACATCCATCTGCCAGATTTCATAATCATGAAATACTGCAATGGCAAGCAATGTTCGGATGGATTTTAGCATGGCTACAGGTGAAAAGGTCTCCTGATAGTCAATGCCTTCGCGCTGACTATACCCTTTTGCCACAAGCCTTGCCTTATAGGTCTCTACCTTTCCATCCGAACCTATCTTCCTTTTGTAGATCCATTTGCATCCAATAGGTACAATACCTTCTGGTGGGTCTACTAAGGTCCAGACTTGGTTGGAACGCATGGAGTCTAACTCTGACTTCATTGCTTCCAGCCATTTCTCGGAATCGATGTCAGATATCGCCTCGTTGTAGGTTTTGGGATCCTGTATGTGATCCCTATCTCCCACTAGGAACATTTCCTCGATATCCTCTTCTAGTATACCTAAGTATCTATCGGGAGGATGGGAGACCCTACTAGATCTACGAGGTGGTCGAGGGACATTGTGTACTGGCTCTGTATGAATGGGTTCAATAGGATCCATGACTCGTTGCTTTTCAGAGACTTTCTCTTCAAGCTCAATTTTCCTCCCACTGCCTCTATCAAGGATAAACTGATTTTCCAAGAAGATGGCACGTCGGCTCACAAACACATTGTGATCCTCTGAGACGTAAAAATTGTATCCTAATGACTCTTTAGGATATCCTATAAAACGAGCACTTATGGTCCTAGCCTCTAACTTGTCCGCCTGTAGTCTCTTGACGTGGGCCGGACATCCCCAAATCTTGAGATGACCCAGACTTGGTTTCTTACCATGCCATATCTCATACGGTGTGGTAGGAACGGATTTAGAGGGAACTCTATTCAATAAATAAATCGCTGTGAGTAAGGCATCTCCCCAAAGGAACATAGGTAAATCAGTGAAGCTCATCATGGACCTGACCATATCCAATAGGGTCCGATTCCTCCTCTCTGACACCCCGTTGAGTTGAGGTGTACCCGGAGGTGTCCATTGTGAGACTATGCCGTTTTCTTTGAGATAGTCCCGGAATTCTCTACTAAGGTATTCTCCTCCTCGATCTGATCGAAGAGCCTTAAGAGGTTTTCCAGTTTGTTTTTCTACTTCATTCTTGAACTCTTTGAACTTTTCAAAAGATTCAGACTTGTGTCTCATAAGATACACATACCCATACCGTGAATAATCATCGGTAAAGGTAATGAAGTAAGAATAACATCCCCTGGCTAGCACATCGAATGGGCCACATACATCTGTATGTATTAGGGTAAGTATTTCAGTGGTCCTACAAAGGGCAGTCTAACCATTTTTCCTTGAAGACAGGACTCGCAAACTGGATATGACTCGGAAGTCAATGAGCCGAGAAGCCCATCTTTATCCATTTTGTTCATCCTATCCTCTCCAATATGGCCAAGTCTGAGGTGCCACAAATATCTTTGGTTTATCTCATCTCTGGATCTTTTGGATCCTTTGGCACTCACATCTTGCTCGGTAAACATTCACAGATACATCCATATGTAAATGATAGAGACTGTCAATAATGAAACCACGTGCGACTATTTTATTTCTCAAATAAATAGAACAGCAGTCTTTGTCAAATGTAAAAACATGACCTTCCTGTGCTAGACATGAAACAGAAATCAAATTTCTGCTAGCAACAGGTACATAATAGCAGTCTCTAAGTATTAAACTAAATCCAGACGGTAGTTGCAGATGGTAGGTGCCCACAGCCACAGCAGCAACTTTTGCCCCGTTGCCAACCCGAAGGGTTACCGCACCTTCCTCCAGCCTTCTACTTTCCTTTAGACCCTGCATGGTAGTGCACAAATGAGCACTAGAACCAGAATCTATAACCCAACTAGAAGTAGAAGAAACCGTTAGATTAGTTTCAATTATGAGCAAGTCTATACCTTCTGAAGGTATGTCACCTTTCTTGTTCTTTAGGCTCTCGAGGTATGAAGGACAGTTTCTCTTCCAGTGGCCTTCGACATTGCAGTGGAAACATTTTCCTTTGTCGTTAGCCTTTTTCTTTTGAACTTCCTTCTTTTGCTTCTTGTCTTTCTTCTGCTTCTTTGCAGGCTTCTTTTTCTTCCAAGTAGACTTTCTCTTGGAACCAGAAGTCAACTCAGCAGCAAGGACATTGCCTCTTGAACCTTTCAAGACTCCCTCAGCAGTTACCAACATGTTGATTAGTTCAGTCTTAGTGCATTCAATCTTATTCATGTGGTAGTTTACTATAAACTGACCAAATGAATCAGGAAGTGACTGTAGGATCAAATCCACTTGTAATTCCTTGTGCATGTCCATACCGAGCTTCTCAAGCTCCTCTAGGTCCTTGATCATGGTCAGACCATGATCATGGACAGACTGCCCCTCGCGCATCTTCGCTTTGAAGAGCCTCTTGGACACTTCAAAACGAGCTGTGCGACTCTGCTCACCATACAACTCTTGCAGGTGGTGCCAGTATGTCCCTAGCAGTCTTTATATTTTCATGCTGACATTGGAGTTCATTAGACATGGATGCCATCATATAGCATTTTACTCTAATGTCATCATCCAACCACTTTTTATGCATCTCACGCTGAACATCAGTAGGACGTGCTGGTAGTGTGGGGATATCTGAATCGAGTATATAGCCTATTTTCTCACAGTCCAAAACAATTTTGAGATTCTAAGCCAGTCATTGTAATTGGTTCCGGTCAGTCGGTTGGTCTCAAGAATACGGGTCAAAGGGTTTGAAGCTGACATTGTATCTGCAGAGAGTAAAGATTCTAGTTAGACTTTTGTACTTGATCCTAATCTGTTCTAGGGTCTTTTAGAACAAATGTAACTCCCACTATTTTCTCGAATCTCTCACACTCCCCTGGTAGGAAAACGGAAATCCCACACGACTAGGGTTTCTAGTGGGTACTGCGGTCCCACCGATTTACATGCCACCTCACCTAACAGTTATTGGTGACACATAGATGGATGAGTGTACAACTCTTGTACAATGCTTCTCAAGCATATTGCAGTGTTACTTGGTCTCTAAGCCATGAAGACCTCACCTAACAGTTATTGGTCCCATTTCTTAGTTAAGTCAGACCCACCGTATAACCGTAGGAATAAAGTCAGACTCACCTAACAGTTATTGGTGCCCAACCCCACCTTTACCCTACAACATCTCATGTCTATAGAGAGGTCCAGCCCCCCGATGCAACTTGACCACTGTGTCCAGCCGAGACAAATCAACATCAGAAAGGCCTTAGCAGCTCTACTACAGTGGAAGACCTATTGACTTAATATTGGTTAATCAGGTCTTAGTGTTTGTAACTTGAGCCCTTCATAAGAGGTAATCGAACAATTGGCCAGGTAAGCAGGTGTGATAGAGATCAAGGGGCTGGCCGAATGGTTCAAGCTAATTCCAAAGATCCATTACAAGGAATTGGAGGTCCAATGACTAGAGCAAGGGCAAAACAAATGAAAGAAGCTTTATATGGACTAGTCATGGAAATTCAAGAGAAGGAGGCTGCTCTAGAAGACTCTAAGGCTTCACCAAGATTGATCACTTATCTTTACATAGTAAATGCTGAAGAACAAAGCTTGGAGCCATTAAACAAGGCTGATCCACGTGGAGATGCTATTTAGGCCCATTTTTCGTGGGTACTTTTGGGCTTGAGTCTTGTTGTGTTCCTAATTACTTGTACATGAAGTTTTGACTTGTCAACTCGTTTTTCCTAAGTTATTCATGTACTTCGTAGTTAGGAACCTTGAAAGTTGTGTCATTTATTATTTTGAAGTTGTAACTTGGAAGTTGTGACTTGGAAAACGTTTTTTACTTATTGCCTTGGAAAGGGGATGGTGTCCTTTCCAATAGCTTAGTTTGAAGCCTATATAAAGGCTGCCATATGTAACCAAGGGATTATTATGAATGAATTAAAGTGTTGGCAAGCTTTGCTATGCTCTTTTGTGTTCTTGGATTAGAATACAAAATTCTGACTTATCAAAGGGAGTGATCAACCTTTGTGGCGTCTTCAAGGATTAGGGTTTTAAGGACTTAGTTTCCTTAGAGTTCTAATCTGATCTCCTACAACTTGTTTTTCTAGCGATCTCGGGGCAAGTATAGCAAATTGATTCAAGGGTTCCTAGGGCAGGTCTCCTGGTGGGTTCTTGTCATTTGGTATCAGAGCTTTGGTTCTTGAAATCAGGTTACTTATCCTTTATCATCTTTGTTCCTTTGTTCTTATTTTATTTCTTTAAGCTTCCTTGTCCGTTCTCTTATTTCTGTTTTTTTTTCAGTTCCTTGTGTTTCTTGTTTCCTCTAATCTGTTTTGTTCTTTAATCTTCTGTTACTTAGTTTGATTCAAAAAAAAAAAAAAAAAGACGAAAAAAAAACGAAAAAAAAAAAACGAAAAAAAAAAGAAAAGAAAAGAAAGAAAGAAAGAAAGAAAGAAAGAAGGTTATTGATTAAGGGGCATTAATTACAAGGCTGTTTCACTTGTTCCAAAGCTGAAGACCCCTTGTTGCAAGGTTGTTTCACTTGTTACAAGACCGTTTTACGTATTACAAGGCTGCTTAGCTTGTTCTTATTTCTCCTTGCTTTCTAGTTGTTTCTATTACATATCCTTTACTTCCTTTTGAAGTCTTCTTATGTTCTTGATGCTTTAAGACAATTTTTCTTGTGAGTACCATTTGCCTCATCGAAGTCCTTAAAATTCTGATTTTCTTGGAGATTTGCCACCATCCATCTGATCGCTCTTTGTGATTTGTTGATTTTGATTCTTTCAAGAACATAAAGAGGGCTGGCTTGAGTGGTAAAAGGCAAGAGTGTGAGTTCATCATCAAGAAAAAGCCATAAAAGAGTGTCCACCCGAGAGAGGAGTGTGTGAGGACCTATTCTGTTTATACTAATCTTTTGATTGCAGCATACAAAGATGAGTAGTGGAGGTAGTGAACAACCAGATGTTGATACGAAGTTATGGATGAAAGCCATTGCTGATCAACTTACTAAGCTTGGTGCACGAATGGATGATTTGGAATCACCAAGCAGAATCAAACCTTTGAGGGGACAGATGTTTGAAGATGATGAAGAAGATTTAGATTATGAATCTTACTCTAGAAGGGGAAAGAAGGCCGATGATTCAAAAGATAATAATCTGGGCAGCATCAAGATGAAGATTCCTATCTTTCAAGGAAAGAATGATCCCGAACTTTACTTGGAATGGGAGAGAAAAGTTGAACATGTGTTTGATTGTCACAACTATTCAAATGAGAAAAAGGTGAAATTGGCAGTCGTTGAGTTCACGGATTATGCAAGCATATGGTGGGATCAATTGATGATTAGTCGGCGAAGGATTGGAGAAAGGCCAATTCGGTCATGGGAAGATATGAAATTGGTAATGCGCAAGAGATTTGTACCTAGCCATTACTATAGAGATTTACATAGAAAGTTACAAGGGCTGGTTCAAGGCTCCATGAGTGTGGAAGACTATTATAAAGAAATGGA
Source organism: Phoenix dactylifera (assembly GCF_009389715.1). NCBI lineage: Eukaryota > Viridiplantae > Streptophyta > Magnoliopsida > Arecales > Arecaceae > Phoenix > Phoenix dactylifera. The sequence continues at coordinate 29,426 of NW_024067895.1, read as the reverse complement.
GATGGCAATGATTAAAGCTAATATAGAGGAAGATCGAGAGGCTACCATGGCAAGATTTATTGGAGGCTTAAACAAAGATGTTGCTGATGTGGTTGAATTGCAATACTATGTGGAGATGGAGGAGCTGTTGCACAAGGCCATCAAAATAGAAAAGCAAATCAAGTCCAAAGGATCCAAATCGGGTTTGGCTTCTAGTTCCACATGGAAGTCTAATTGAAAGGATAACAAATCTGCCTCAAAAACAAAAGAAGATGCAAAGCCAAAAGATTCGGTTGCTATTTCAAAAGGTAAAACCGAAACTAACACTTCTTCTAAATCACGTAATGTTAAGTGTTTTAGGTGCCAAGGATTTGGGCATATTGCTTCCCAATGCCCAAACAAGAGGATTATGATTATGTTGGAGAATGGTGACATTGAAAGTGCTAGTTCAAGTGAGGATGAGATGCCACCCTTAGAAAATTGCAGTGATATTGACATTGAAGAACCTGTACATGGAGATATGTTGGTGACAAGAAGAGCACTAAGCATCCAGCCTAAGGATGATGGTGATAAGGAGCAACGTGAACATATTTTCCATACTAGATGTCATGTGAAGGGAAAGGTATGTACCATGATTATTGATAGCGGAAGCTGCACTAATGTTGCTAGTACTTTGTTAGTAGATAAGCTGGAGTTACCCACCATGAAGCATCCTAATCCATACAAGTTGCAATGGTTAAATGAATGTGGAGAAGTGAGGGTAAACAAGCAAGTGCTCGTTTCATTTTCAATTGGCAAATACACAGATGAGATTCTTTGTGATGTGGCACCAATGCATGCTAGTCATATTTTGCTTGGACGACCATGGCAGTTTGATAGGAAGGTTACACACAATGGATACAAAAACCATTATTCTTTTATGATGAACAACCGCACTGTAGTCCTAACCCCTCTCAAACCTTTGCAAGCTTATGAAGATCAGATTCGGATAGCGAGAGAGTGTAAAAAGAGAGAAGGTGAGTCCGAGAGGAAAAATGCAAATGAAAGGAGTGAGATTGAGAGCAGAGAGAAAAGTATTCAAAAAAAAGAGAAAAGTAAAAAATGAGTGTGTTTGCTGAAAAAAATGAGGTTAAGAGTGTTATGTTCTCAAGACAGCAACTACTTGTACTTATGTACAAGGATGTTTATCTTTCTACTAACGATCTTAACCCCTCCTTGCCTAGTGTTGTTGTGACTTTATTGCAGGAATTTGAGGACATATTTCCAAAAGAGATTCCTAATGGACTACCACCCTTAAGAGGCATTGAGCATCAAATAGACTTCATGCCCGGTTCTACCATTCCAAACAGACCTGCATATAGAGCTAATCCCGAAGAAACAAAGGAAATCCAAAGGCAAGTGGATGAGCTGGTGAAAAAGGGAATTGTCAGAGAAAGTCTTAGCCCATGTTCGGTTCCTGTCATCCTAGTCCCAAAGAAAGATGGAACATGGCGCATGTGTGTGGATTGCCGAGCCATCAACAAAATAACAGTTAAGTATAGACATCCTATCCCAAGATTAGATGATATGCTTGATGAATTACATGGCTCTTGTTTGTTTTCTAAAATTGATTTGAGAAATGGCTACTATCAAATTCGTATGAAAGAGGGAGATGAATGGAAGACATCATTCAAAACTAAATATGGATTGTATGAGTGGTTAGTGATGCCTTTTGGTTTAACTAATGCACCTAGTACTTTCATGAGATTGATGAATCATGTTTTGCGTGCTTTCATAGGTCAATTTGTGGTAGTTTACTTTGATGATATTTTAGTCTATAGTAAGAACTTGGATGAACATGAACAACATTTGCATGCTGTTTTTAGCAAATTGAGAGCACCAATTATATGCTAATCTTAAGAAGTGTACATTTTGCATGGAATCTGTTGTATTTCTTGGTTTTGTTGTTAGTTCTCAAGGTATTAGCATGGATGAGGAGAAGGTGAAGGCAATCAGGGACTGGCCTACACCTAAGAATGCGAACGAGGTAAGAAGTTTTCATGGTTTAGCAAGTTTTTATCGAAGGTTTGTTAAAAATTTCAGTTCTATTGCTGCACCTTTAAATGAACTTGTTAAAAAGAATGTTGTTTTTAAGTGGAATGATCAGCATGAACAAGCTTTCACTGATTTGAAAGATAAGCTAACTAATGCACCTTTGTTAAGTTTGCCTAACTTTGATAAAGCTTTTGAAGTTGAATGTGATGCATCCGGAATTGGAATAGGAGCTGTTTTGATGCAAGATTCAAAACCAATTGCTTATTTTAGTGAAAAGCTAAGTGGGGCAGCCTTGAATTATCCAACATATGACAAAGAACTTTATGCATTAGTGAGAACTCTTCAAACATGGCAGCATTACTTGTGGCCGAGGGAATTCATCATTCATTCTGATCATGAGAGCTTGAAGTTCTTGAAATCCCAGGGTAAGCTTAATAAGAGGCATGCTAAGTGGCTGGAGTTCATAGAAACATTTCCTTATTTCATCAAGTACAAACATGGAAAAGAAAATATCGTTGCTGACGCGTTGTCTCGAAGGTATGCTTTACTTACTACCTTGCAAACTAAGTTACTTGGTTTTGAATTAATTAAGGACTTGTATGCCAATGATTCTGATTTCTGCCAAACATGGAATACATGCAAAAAGAGTGCATCTGGTGAGTATTATAGGTATGACAGATTTCTATTTAAGAAAAATCAGTTGTGTGTACCTATTTGTTCTATCCGTGAATTGCTTGTCAGAGAAACTCATGGGGGTGGTCTGATGGGACATTTTGGTATGCAAAAGACTTTAGAAATCTTGCATGAACATTTTTATTGGCCTAACATGAAGCATGATGTGCAAGCTGTTTATGATAAATGCATTACATGTAGACAAGCGAAATCTAAAGTTTTACCACATGGCTTGTATACACCTTTACCCGTGCCTAACCAACCTTGGATTGATATTTCTATGGATTTTGTTTTAGGATTACCAAGGTCTCAAAGTGGAAAGGACAGCATATTTGTTGTTGTTGATAGATTTAGCAAAATGGCTCATTTCATTGCATGTTCTAAAACCAATGATGCAATACATATTGCTGACTTGTTCTTTAAAGACATAGTTCGTTTGCATGGTTTGCCTAAGACAATTGTTAGTGATAGAGATGTGAAGTTCCTAAGTCATTTTTGGCGCACCTTGTGGAATAAATTAGGAACTAAACTCTTATTTTCTACTGTTGCACATCCTCAAACGGATGGACAAACTGAAGTAGTTAATAGGACACTCACTACTTTGTTACGTACCATCATTCAAAAGAACTTAAGGCAATGGGAAAAATGTTTACCGCACATTGAGTTTGCATACAACAGAACTGTTCATTCTTCTACTTCATTTTCACCTTTTGAAGTTGTCTATGGCTTTAATCCTTTAACTCCCTTGGATATTCTATCTTTGCCTACTAAAGAATGTGCTAATCTTGATGGAAAGCAAAAGGCAGAATTTGTGAAGGATTTACATGCCAAGGTTCGGGCTAACATTGAAAAGAAGAATGAGCAATATGCTAAGCAAGCCAACAAAGGACGTGTAAAGATTGTTTTTGAACCTGGTGATTGGGTCTGGGTGCATATGAGGAAAGAACGGTTTCTAACACAACGAAAATCCAAACTACAGCCTAGAGGAGATGGACCTTTTCAAGTCTTAGAGAGGATCAATGACAACGCCTACAAGCTGGATTTGCCAAGCAACTATAGTAATATTAGTGCTACTTTTAATGTTGCTGATTTATCCTTATTTGATGTAGGTGATTCGAGGACGAATCCTTTCGAGGAGGGAGGGAATGATAGAGATCAAGGGGCTGGCCGAATGGTTCAAGCTAATTCCAAAGATCCATTACAAGGAATTGGAGGTCCAATGACTAGAGCAAGGGCAAAACAAATGAAAGAAGCTTTATATGGACTAGTCATGGAAATTCAAGAGAAGGAGGCTGCTCTAGGAGACTCTAAGGCTTCACCAAGATTGATCACTTATCTTTACATAGTAAATGCTGAAGAACAAAGAATGGAGCCATTAAACAAGGCTGATCCACGTGGAGATGCTATTTAGGCCCATTTTTCGTGGGTACTTTTGGGCTTGAGTCTTGTTGTGTTCCTAATTACTTGTACATGAAGTTTTGACTTGTCAACTCGTTTTTCCTAAGTTATTCATGTACTTCGTAGTTAGGAACCTTGAAAGTTGTGTCATTTATTATTTTGAAGTTGTAACTTGGAAGTTGTGACTTGGAAAACGTTTTTTACTTATTGCCTTGGAAAGGGGATGGTGTCCTTTCCAATAGCTTAGTTTGAAGCCTATATAAAGGCTGCCATATGTAACCAAGGGATTATTATGAATGAATTAAAGTGTTGGCAAGCTTTGCTATGCTCTTTTGTGTTCTTGGATTAGAATACAAAATTCTGACTTATCAAAGGGAGTGATCAACCTTTGTGGCGTCTTCAAGGATTAGGGTTTTAAGGACTTAGTTTCCTTAGAGTTCTAATCTGATCTCCTACAACTTGTTTTTCTAGCGATCTCGGGGCAAGTATAGCAAATTGATTCAAGGGTTCCTAGGGCAGGTCTCCTGGTGGGTTCTTGTCAAGGTGGGAGGCTCCCCTTACTCAGAGAGTAAGGTCCTAATTAAGTAACCACCTTTCATGCTTTCCTAGACACCAATTAGATCAATTAATCTAATATGACTTGCTCATGTCGGTTCACTCTCGACTTGATTGAGGAGGTTTTGATTTAGGTCTCAATTGGGTTTGCTACATCACATGTAAACCTATCTACCCGACTCGCATTTACATCACATGCAAACGGCACATCACAGGCAGTTATAATCGCAGCATCAAATTAAAGCTAAACTTTAACTAGGTGATGATCATGGATTCTAATTAGGTCGTATTACAAGCACATGCACATCAATCGATCAAGTGGTCTTCAACTCTTGAATTGGTTCCAAGCCTCCTTGATTCGATCCTTGATCAACTCTTGATCCAATCGCCATCAACCGCTTAGATCACCTTTCATCTCATGCCTTTGCTTCAACTTGATCGTTGATGTACATCACATCACAGAAATACAACCAGATGTAAAATAAAAATAAAAATAATTTACATCTCCTTTTAGGAGGCACGCAGGCCTCTCAAAACATCAAACAAGATGCATGCAAGCATCTGAAAAATTACATGACATCGCAGATCACATCGCAGGTCATTACATTTGATACCAAAAGGGTTTGAATCCTATGATCATCACCGTATGCAACAATTATAATTTTCAGATCTGAAAACTAACTGATTATATCATGACATAGGTCGCTGATCATGCTAATCATGATTCTAAACTTTGTAATCCCATTAACAATGCATTTAGAATCATCTTTTTATCACATAAAAATCAGCATGCAAAAAAAAAATCAGCACCCCTGAAAAATCTGCATGCAGAATTTTTCAGCATGCATGATCATTCAATTTTCAGATCTAATATGCCTTTAGATATTTAATTCTTACCTTAATCTACGAAGCCTAGGCTCTGATACCACTGTTGGGAACCCGCCCATGCCGCTGATATTTCAAAATTATGTCCCTAGAATCAACAATGTGTCAGCCAAATTGGCTTCTAGGGCATACATCTAACACCTTCTTCAACTGAATATCAATCGAATTGATTACTTGTGATTCCTAATCACGATTCAACCATCAGATCGGTCAATACTTCTAATGTGTGTGACCCCATAGGTTCTACTCTGACTGGTAGTGAGATATATTATGATCTCTATCACAATATCATTGAAAACTCCTTTCAATGGATTGGAACGATTCCAACTCTACTCATTAGGGTTTATCGATCATCGAGATAATCCCTGTGAGTCCCACCATCCACCAGTGACACCTAGCAGCATGTAGTGGCTATCCAGTAGAATAGAATGATGAACCTCTAGGTGCAGTTATCGTGTGATACAGTCCTACTATCGTGGATCCCTACAGGACGGAGATCATGGATAACTCGTCAAACCCCTTCGTCTGTCATATGTCAAGATTTATTCGACTCGAGTTCGATAGTGAAAAACTCTTTCTCCACTTTATATTACTGCCCTGGCCAAGGTCTTAGAACTCAGTCTAATAAATCACATAGGATCACTCCTCTTCTATCAAGGTCGATAGATTCCATGTGAGTGCATACCCTACTCCTACAGTGAACTTACTGTAGCCAATCTACACTACAAGGACCCATATGACTAGAGACCATGTATACGTGTAGTCAAACTACAATAACCTCACTGTGAGTAGCTGAAGCACCGAAGGTCAAAGGACCAGTCATACTACTGCAACATCAAGCAAGTCACTGACGAATGGATAGACATCCAAGTGACTTCTTGTCTTGGTCACGCTCAGTACCCTTGTTCTCTAACAAGCACCTGCACTATCACTTCAGTGTTCCTACACTGTGGACTCAAGTCTCGTCCATCCAGAAGGAAAGTGATCTGTGCACTGATCGGATCGATCACCGTCCTCATGATGATCCATTGATCAGGAGCATTTAGAAATTAATCACCAATGATACATGGCTCAAATTCTCAACTCTTGAGAATATGCATCATCATCTTATTAATTTCTTGGACGATTCATAGACACATAAATAATATGAATGAAAAGATGCCTTTTATTTATTCAATAATAAATAGTCAAGTACAAAATTATGTCTCTAGAATTAACAATGTGTCAGCCAGATTGGCTTCTAGGGTATACATCTAACAATCTTCCACTTGCACTAAAGCCAATCAGTCATATATCTAAGCCCCATCTTCTCAAGATGCGTTTTAGTTTTCTGCCGACTTAGCTGCTTAGTGAATGGGTCCGCCACATTTTCTGTGGAGTCTACTCTCTGATCCTCTACTTATTTTCTTTCGAGGTAGTCGCTTATTAGGTTAAACTGCCGCTCTATGTGCTTCGATTTCTGGTGAGACCTTTGGCTCCTTAGCTAGTGCTATGGGGCCTTTGTTATCGCAGTAGAGTGTTATGACATCTGATGACATTACCCTAACTATGCAATGAACCTTTTAAACCAAAAGATTTCCACTGCACCCTTAGAGACGGCTTAACATTCAGCTTCTAAGGTAGAATCTATAATGATCGGTTGTTTGGAACTCTTCCAATTTACTGAACCACCATTGCACATATTCTGATGTAGACTTTCTATCATCAATATGTATGCATCCTTCTACCTTCAACTCTGATCTTCTTCCAAAGACCAAGAACATGTCCTTAGTTCTTCTTAAGTACTTAAGACTGTTCTTCACAGCTATCCAGTGCTTCTTGCCTGGATCTGATTGACATATGCTCGTGACATTCACAGCATGTACTATATCAAGTCATGTACATAGCATGGCATACATGAGGCTCCCTATTGCTGATGCACAGGGGATCTTGCTCATGTGTTGAATCTCTTCAGACGTGTTGGGGCACATTTTCTTGGAGAGATTAATTTCATGCCTTAGGGGTAAGAGACCCCTTTTTTAGAGTTTTCCATGCTGAACCTTTTCAGCACTTCCTCATGTACATCTTCTGTGATAGGCCAAACATCCTTTTAGATCTATCTCTATAGACCTTTATTCCCAAAATATAGGATGTTTCCCCAAGGTCTTTCATGGAGAACCTTTTTGACAACCTGACCTTGACCGAGGTTAGCATGGGAATATCATTTCCTATCAGGAGGACGTCGTCCACGTACAGTACGAGAAATACAACAGCACTCCCACTAACCCTTTTGTAAACACATAGTTCCTCTTCATTTTTGATGAAATCAAACGTTTTAATTGCGTCATCGAAACGAGTGTTCCAACTCTGAGATGCTTGCTTTAGTCCATAGATGGACCTTTGCAGCTTGCAGACCTTGTGATCTCCATCACTGGAAGTGAAACTCAAAGGCTGTTCCATATAGATGTCTTCATCAAGATATCCATTCAGAAAAGCTGTTTTCACATCCATCTGCTAGATTTCATAATCATGAAATGCTGCAATGACAAGTAATATTCGGATGGATTTCAGCATGGCTACAGGTGAAAAGGTCTCCTGATAGTAAATGCCCTCGCGCTGACTATACCCTTTCGCCACAAGCTTTGTCTTATAGGTCTCTACCTCTCCATCCGAACCTATCTTCCTTTTGTAGATCCATTTTCATCCAATAGGTACAATACCTTCTGGTGGATCTACTAAGGTCCAGACTTGGTTGGAATGCATGGAGTCTAACTCTGACTTCATAGCTTTCAACCATTTCTCGGAATCGATATCAGATATCGCCTCGTCATAGGTTTTGGGATCCTGCGTGTGATCCCTATCTCCCACTAGGAACATTTTCTCGGTATCCTCTTCTAGTATACCTAAGTATCTATCGGGAGGATGGGAGACCCTACTTGATCTGCGAGGTGGTTGAGGGACATTGTGTACTGGCTCTGTATTAATGGGTTCGATAGGATCCATGACTCGTTGCTTTTCAGAGACTTTCTCTTCAAGCTCAATTTTCCTCCCACTGCCTCTATCAAGGATAAACTGGTTTTTCCAAGAAGATGGCGTGACGGCTCACAAACACATTGTGATCCTCTGAAACGTAAAAATTGTTATTTTTATCCTAATGACTCTTTAGGATATCCTATAAAACGAGCACTTATGGTCCTAGCCTCTAACTTGTCTTCCTGTAGTCTCTTGACGTAGGCTGGACATCCCCAAATCTTGGTTTCTTACCATGTCATATCTCATATGGTGCGGTAGGAATGGACTTTAGAGGGAACTCTATTCAACAAGTAAATAGCTGAAAATAGGGCATCTATCTAAAGAAACAAGGGTAAATCAGTGAAGCTCATCATGGACTGGACCATATCCAATAGGGTCCGATTCGTCCTCCCTGACACTCCATTGAGCTGAGGTGTACCAGGAGGAGTCCATTATGAAACTATACCATTCTCCTTGAGATAATCACGGAACTCTCCATTAAGGTATTCACTTCCTCGATCTGATCGAAGAACCTTAATAAGTTTTTGTGCTTATTTTTCTACTTCATATCTAAGCTTTTTGAACCTTTCAAAAGTTTCATATTTGTGTCTCATACACATATCCATACCGTGAGTAATCATCGGTAACATGAAGTAAAAATTACAACCCCTAGCCTGCACATCGAATGGGCCTCCCTGTGTGTACTAGGGTAAGTATTTCAGTGTGTACTAGGGTAAGTATTTCAGTGGACCTCCCTGTGTCCTACAAAGGATAATTTGGCCATCTTTCCTTGAAGGCAGAATTCACAAATGAAATATGACTCGGAAGTCAATGAGCCCAAAAGCTCATGTTTCTCCAATTTGTTTATTCTGTCTTCTTCTCTATGGCCAAGCCTGAGGTGCCACAAATACTTTAGATTTATCTCATTTTTGGATCTATTAGATCCTATGGTATTCACTGTTTGCTCAGATATATTCACAGATACATCCATATGTATGTGATAGAGACTGTCAATCATAAAACCATGTTGAATCAATTTATTTTTTAAATAAAAATCTTTCTGTGCTAAATAAAATACAGAAATCAAATTTCTGCTAGCAATAGGTAACAGTCCCTAAGTACCCTGAGCATATCTGACATACCTACTGAAGGTCTGTCACCCTTCATGTTCTTTATGCTTTCCATGTATGTAGGACAGTTCCTCTTCCAATGGCAGTCCATGATGCAATGGAAACACTTTTCCTTGCAATTGGCCTTTTTCTTGGAACTTCCTTACTTGGTGTTTTCTTAGTCTTCTGTTTATTCGCAGGTTTCTTTTTCTTCCAAATAGACTCTCTCTTGAAAGTAGAAACCAACTTGACAGCGAAAACGATGCCTCTTGAACTTCTTCAAGGTCCCTAAGTTAGTTACCAATTTATTTAACAATTCTATTTTGGTGCATACAATCTTGTTCATATGGTAATTTACTATAAACTGTTCATATGAAGCTAGAAGGGATTGTGGGATCAAATCCGTTTGCAATTCCTTGTGCATGGTCATGCCGAGCTTCTCAAGCTTCTTCAAGTCCTTTATCATGGTCAAACCATGATCGTGGACAGACTGCCCCTCACGCATCTTTGTCTTAAAGAGCCTCTTGGACACTTCAAAACATGCTGCGCGACTCTGATCACCATACAACTCTTGCAGGTGATTTAATATATCCCTGGCAGTCTCATGTTCTCATGCTAGCATTGTAATTCATTGGACATGGATGCCATTGTGCAGCACCTAACCTTATTGTCATTGTTCGTCCACTTTAGCATGCGTCTTACACTGATCAGTGATCGGACATATTGGTAACATGGGGATTCCATGGTCTAGCACATACCCTAATTTCAAATACAATAGTTGTACTTTATCAAGTCCATGTCTTTGATTAGACCAAATGAAACTTGATTGAGGCTCAGTAGTTGAGCCCGAGTTATTAGGATGGTCAAATCGAAACGATTAACCAGTCGGTGTCTAAGATAAGTTTGGCAGCTTCGACCGGTGGTCATTAATTGGGAGCTACTCGCACTGATCGTGTCTTTGACGAGTTAATGGCATATCTCTCCCACCGATCTCACTTATCTGGCCGACTTGGTGAATCATGTTTTGACTAGATCACTTAATGATTCGAGTTAACTCATGCTTGTAAGAAAAATTAGTGTGACTGATTTAGGTGCCTATGAACCGGCTTGAATCTAGTCCTTTTTAATCTGACTTAGCGAAGTCAGTGAGAGGATCAAGATTAACCGGTCCTTCTCTTCTCTATTAAATCAAATTTTCTAAAATTATTAGGTCCCTAAAATGAAATAGTTATGGAGATAACTACCTCACTGCCTCCCATTAAGTTGAGTAATAATGGGTCCAGTGGTTCAATAATCATTGGAGGCGCCACACGCCTGGTGCTTATCTGCCATTGGAATTATCATCCATAATATGATGAGTCAGTTCTACTTTCTATAGGTAATCAGGTTGGCCGAGTCACACTCGGGCCTGTCATCTGTTAGTGGGTTACACTGAATTCTATCATGTTAATGGTTGGACCTGACTAGGACTTTCAGTGAAGGCGCCACACGCCTGCTGAAGAGGTGCCTGGGGTAGAATTGACACTAGAAATTGTTTGGATGAAACAATTAGTTAAGAACTTACCCATAGATGCACATGGGTTGGCTGAGCCACACTCGGGCCCATATGCGATCTGAGTGGATTCTAGTGCCCGCTAAAAGATTAAGGTAATTCTTCGAATTAAAGGTAGAGGCTACCAATTCATATAAAATAGTGGAAGAACCTCTAGACTAAAGTTCAAATCTTTAGGTTTAATTAATTCGTATACTAATAAATATCATGTTTTTTTTCTTTTATGTAGAAATGGCCACAAATTTGTCGCTTCGATCGCTATTAGACAGTGATAAGCTGACAGGACCAATTTCAATAACTAGCTTAGAAAGCTGAAAATTATCCTTGAGCACGAGCGGATTCTGTACATTTTGACAGATCCGGCACCTGAGCAGCTTGCTCCTAATGTCTGGAGAACAGTCTGAGATACTTATCAGAAGTGGCTCAATGACCGAATCACGGTTTGACGCATTATGCTAGCTACTATGAACAACGAGTTCAATCACAGATTTGAGAACGCTCAGCCAGAAGACATGCTTCAAGTGTTGAATGAGTCTTTTGGCATTTCCGACGATATTGAAAGGCACAAGACTAGTTGTGCTATTTTCAGCGCTCGAATGAGGGATAGGGCCTCAATTACTGATCATGTACTGTACATGATCGAGTTGATTGAGTACCTGAACACGCTCGGGTTTTTCCTGCACGATCAGCTGGAAAAGGATGCGATACTGAATTTCCTGCCGAGACCTTACCGCCCGTTTCTTACTCATTTCAGAATGACAAAGCCTACAATGAATTACTACGGATTGCTGGAATTACTGCAGACCTTTGAGAAGGATCATCAGCTCCAGAAGGAGTCAGTGAATGTGGTGGGAGGATCTTCGGGAGGGCATCGTCCCTTTATGAAAGGGAAGAAGAAAAATAAAACTAAAAATCGAAAGGTGAAACGTGCTATGACATCTCAGCAAAGTCAGACTAAGAAGATCAAGGCTAACCAGAGTCAGGCAGAATGCTTCTATTGCAAGAAGCAGGGGCATTGGAAGAGGAATTGTTCTCAGTACCTTGCCTCACTTGACCTGAACAGACCAAAAAAGAGAAAAGGGCAATCGGTTGCTGATTAAGGTAATTATATGATAACACCTTGTAATTTCTCTGTTTGTGATAATTCAACCTAGGTATTAGATACTGGTAGTCCTTTTAATATTTGCAATTCGTTGCAGGAACTTCAGGTCAGTAAGAGATTTGGAGACAGCGAAAGATTCTTGAATGTTGGAGATGGAAGATCTGTTCCAATTCTAGCTCTAGAAAGCCTGAAACTTGTTTTCAATTCTCATGTAATTGTCTTTAGTGATTGTCACTATTGTCCATCGTTTTTATTGAATGTGATTTCTGTAGGCCTTTTGGCCATGAACGGTTATAAAGTTTCAATAAAGAAATATTATTATGATATCATTATGAATGGTGTTACTGTAATGAATGGACGATTGAGCAATGACATCTATATATTATCACAACTTGTTAATGTTATGTACACATCAAGTAAGCGCCCTAGAATAGATAGTATCTCCGATGTCTACCTTTGGCACTGTAGGCTAGGTCACATTAACAAGAAAAGGATAAACAGGTTAACTGAGGAGGGTATCCTCAAAGTTGATGATTGTGAATCATTAACAACCTGCGCGTCCTGTCTTCTTGAAAAGATGATCAAGTCACCTTTTACTGGAAAAGGTGAACGAGCCAATGATATTTTGAGCCTTATACATTCTGATGTATGTGGGCCCATGAGCACAAAAGTTAGAGGAGGATATTCCCATTTCATTATATTTACATACGACCTATCTAGGTATGGGTATTATGTCTATCTTATGAAACATAAGTCTGAATCGTTTGAAATATTCAAACAATTCTGTAATAAAATAGAGAAACAAACTGTAAAGAGTATTAAAACTCTTCGGTCAGACCGAGAAGGTGAATACCTCACCAGTGAATTCATGACATATCTAGGGGAGAATGGGATTCTCTCTCAGTGGACACTTCCTGAGACATGTAATATAATGGAGTGTCAGAGAGGAGGAATCGAACTTTGTTAGATATGGTTCAATCCATAATGGGCTTTGCTAGTCTGCTGATATCCTTCTGGGGATATGCACTCAAAACGGCTTGTTATATTCTTAATAAAGTTTCGAGTAAATCTATGACTAAAACACCACATGAGATATGGACAGGACGTAAACCAATACTCACTCACCTTAGGGTTTGGAGGTGTCCGGCCTACGTCAAGCGTTTAAAAGCAGATAAACTCGAAACTAGGTCTGACAAATATTTCTTTGTTGGCTATCCAAAAGAGACCAAGGGATATTTTTTCTACCTTGCTGAAGAACAAAAGTTATTCGTCAGCAATAGGGTTGTTTTCTTAGAGAAGGAATTTCTTGGAGAAGGAACTAATGGCTCTAAAGTTGAACTTGAGGAAGTTCAACAAGTAGAAAAACTGACACCATCCACTAAACTTTTAGAGTCTGATTTGATTAGATCAAACCCAGATCCCATTATAGAGGCATCCTTGAGGCGATCTGGTAGAGTACCACGTCAGTCGGATAGATACTACCGTTTCTTAGTCCGGGATGGGGATCCTATTGAGCTTGATAAGAATGATGAAGATCCGGTCACCTATATGGATGCTATGCAAAGGTATGACTCCGACAAATGGCTTGAAGCCATGCAGTCCGAAATGGAGTCCATGAAGGTCAATGATGTATGGACATTGGTTGACCCACCCGAAGGAATAAAATGATGAGTTACGTCATGTTTGATGCGACGTTTGCAGCAGAATTCGAACGGAACGTCATTCATCGTATGAACGCGCCTCGGATCGTAGAATTCAAAAATTTTTCTGGATCTAAATCCAGCAGATCTTTGAACTCATTAGGGAGGAGAGATTAGAATTCGAGGAGGGTTGATTAAGATTTATAAAACTAAAACAAAAATCAGAAGTTATAAATTTGAAGATCTCATCTTCAAAAATTCTGCAGGTGTAGAACACAACAGTCCGATGATCTTTCTAGGTTCCTAGTTAAGCCGCACATATGTCCGGCCTCTACAGGTATCCACAAGAGGATCTAATCATCTGAGATAGGGTCTTATTGGAGTGATAGCTCATTGCAAAGATCTCTCATGACTATCAAATAGATTGGAAGAAATCTGCAACATATCTCCTTGAAGAAGAACTCTTTCTTCTTTGATCTTACTCGCAACGGAGGAAGAGGAAGGAGGAACCTTTGCGCGTGGATCTTCCTTGCCTTGATGCCATGGAAGAAGAGGATGCAGAGGACCCCCTTGCTACCGTGGAGAAGGAGGAAGAATGGGCTTGGGCATGGAGGAAAGAACTCCTTCTTTCCTTGGGCGAATTGATCTCTTCCTAGGTTCTTCTTCTTTCTTTCTTTCCAACACTTAGAAGAAGATGAACTTGATCTCCCTTGCTGTCATGGGAAGAAGAGGGGAAGCCTCTTGCTGCCATGGAAAGGGAGAAGAAAAGAGAAAGGGAGGCGTGGAGAGGAAGAGGAGAGAATTAATTCATAATATCTCCCTTGCTACCTTTTTATAGATTGGGTTTAGGGCTTCTCCTAATCTTATTAGGAGTATGGGACTATAACCCACCCTTAGATTAATGCCAAGTGTCCAATCCTTGTGCTCATAAATGCATGATATGTGTCCACTTAATCAATTGAATAATTTTCTAATCACATTAGGATTCCTAATCTCATTAGGAGAATTAATTGATTTGGGAGCATGCATCCTACGACGCCATGTGGACTTTAAAGTCCGCATAGCATGAACATGACTTAAGTCATATTCATCCTACGACGACATGTGGTCTTTAAAATTCGCACAAATCTTGGTTTAATCAAATTGACCCAATCATGAACCCAAATCAATTTGGGTCGAACCCAATTTGATTTGGCTCATTAAATCAGCCCAATTGCAATCCATTTGCAATCAATTCTACTTAAATCTTCTTCTATTAACTCACTAACACTTAGTAGGTTAATTCAATCACCAATCATATTGATGATTGATTTCTATTGTGATTCCAAATCACAATTATGATAGTCTGACTAATTAAACCTCTATGTGTGTGACCCCGTAGGTTTTATTCTGACTTGTAGTGAGACATATTGAGATCTCTATCTCAATATTACTAAAACTCCTTTCAGTGGACAGAAACGATTTCAGTTCTACTCTCGGGGTTCACTGAACACCAAGTGAATGCCTTCGAATTTCACAATCCACTAGTGACACATAGCAGTATGTGGTGGCAACCTAGCAGAATGGAATGTCTGAACCTCTAGGTGCAGTTAGCGTATGATACAGTCCCTTTATCATGGATCCCGATGTGACGGAGGTTATGGATATCTCGTCAAACCCCATCGTCCGTCATATGTCAAATTTATACGACTTCCAGTTCGAGATATGAAAAACTCTTTTTCCAAAATACCTGGCCAGGAATTTATCGAACTCAGTCTCATAAATCACATAGGATCACTCCTAATCTATCAAGGTCGATAGATCCCATCTAGATGCAGCCCTATTTCAAAATGAACCTACTGTAGCCAATCCGCCCTACAAGGACCCGAATGGCTAGGGTCCAAGTTCACATGCTCGTCAAACTACAACAACCTCATAGTGAATAGCTGAGGCATCATAGGTCAAAGGACCAGTCTTACAACTGCAGCATAAGTAGTCACTGATGAGTAGATAGACATTCATGTGACTACTATCTTTGGTCACGCTCAGTACCTTGTTCTCTAACAAGTATTCGCATAATCACTCCAGTGTCTCTACACCGTGGACTCGAGACTCGTCCATCTGACTAAGTGATCTGTGCATTAATCTCAGCGGATCGATCAACGTCCCTCGTGATGGATCCATCGATTAGGAGCATTTAGAAATTAATCCCTAATGACACATGCCTCAAATTCTCAACTCCTTGAGAATATGTGTCATCATCTATTAATTTCTTGGATGATTCATGGACACATACAAACATGAATGAAAAACAAATTGCCCAATCTTATTTATTAATAGTGTCAAATTAAAAATTTGTACCCCAGATTACAAATATGTGTCAGCCACGTTGGCTTCTAGGGCATACTTCTAACAATCTTCCACTTGCACTAAAGCCAATCAGACATGTATTTAAGTCCCATTTTCTCAAGATGGACTTCTAATTTCTTCTGACTTCAGCTGCTTAGTGAATGGGTCCGCCACGTTATCAGTGGAGTCTACTCTCTGCACCTCTACATATTTCTTTTTGAGGTAGTTGCAAATTAGATGAAATCGCCGCTCTATGTGCTTGGATTTCTGGTAAGACCTCAGCTCCTTAGCCAGTACTATGGCGCCGTTGTTGTCGCAGAAAAGGATTATGGCATTTGATGACATGACTCCTAGCTCTTCGACAAACTTCTTATACCAGAATGCTTCTTCCGCAGCATCCGATGCAGCAATGTACTCTACTTTCATGGTAGAATCTGCAATAATCGGTTGCTTGGAACTCTTTCAATTTACCGATCCTCCATTGCATAAGAATACATATCCTGATGTAGACTTTCTATCATCAGGGTCAGTCATGAAGTATGAATCAGTATATCCTTTTACCTTTAATTCTGTGCCTCCCCCAAAGACCAAAAATATATCCTTAGTCCTTCTCAAGTACTTAAGGATATTTTTCACAGCTATCCAGTGCTCCTCACCTGGATTTGACTGATATCTGCTCGTGACACTCACAGCATGTGCTATATTAGGTCGAGTACATAGCATGGCATACATGAGGCTCCCTATTGCCGATGCATAAGGAATCCTACTCATGCGCTGAATCTCTTTAGATGTTTTGGGGCATATCTTTTTGGAGAGATTTATCCCATGCCTTAGGGGTAACAATCCCCTCTTAGAGTTTTCCATGCTTAACCTCTTCAGCACTTTCTCTATGTACATTTTCTGTGATAGGTCAAGCATCCTCTTAGATCTATCTCTATAGACCTTAATCCCCAAAATATAAGATGCTTCACCTAGATCTTTCATGGAGAACTTCTTAGACAACCATAACTTGACCGATGTGAGCATGGGAATATCATTTCCAATCAGGAGTATATCATCCACGTACAATACGAGGAATACTATAGCCCTCCCACTGACCTTTTTGTACACACATGGTTTCTCTTTGTTTTTGATGAAATCAAATGATTTGATCACATCATCGAAACGAGTGTTCCAATGAAACGACTCTTTAGGATATCTAATGAAACGAGCACCAATTGTCCTAGTCTCTAACTTGTCTGTTTGTTGTCGCTTGACTTGGGCCAGACATCCCCAAATCTTGAGATAACCAAGACTTGGTTTCTTACCATGCCATATCTCATACGGTGTGGTAGGAACGGACTTAGAGGGAACTCTATTCAATATGTAGATAGCTGTAAGTAGGGCATCTCCCCACAAGTATAAGGATAAGTCAGTGAAGCTCATCATGGACCTGACCATATCCAATAGGATCCGATTTCTCCTTTCTGACACTCCGTTGAGTTAAGGTGTTCCAGGAGGTGTCCATTATGAAACTATACCATTTGGTTTGAGATAATCGTGAAACTCTCCACTAAGGTATTCTCCTCCTCGATCTGATCGAAGAACCTTAATGAGTTTTCCTGTCTATTTTTCTACTTCAAATCTGAATTCTTTGAACCTTTCAAATGCTTCAGATTTATGTCTCATAAGATAGACATAACCATACCATGAGAAATCATCGGTAAAAGTAATAAAGTAGAAAAATTGATCCCTAGCCTGCACATCGAATGGGCCACACACATCAGTGTGTACTAGGGCAAGTATTTCAGTGGACCTCTCCCTATGTCCTACAAAGAGTAATTTGGCCATTTTTTCTTGAAGGCAGGATTCACAAATCGGATATGACTCAGAAGTCAATAAACTCAAAAGCCCATGTTTCTCCAATTTGTTAATTCTGTCTTCTTCTATATGACCAAGTCTGAGGTGCCACAAATACTTTTGATTTATCTCATCTCTAGATCTTTTAGATCCTATGGTACTCACTGTATGCTCATATACGTTCACAGATACATCCATATGTAAGTGATAGAGCCCGTCAATCATAAAACCACATCCAAATAGTTTATTTCGCAAATAAATGGAAACGTAGTCTTTATTGAAATTGAATTCATAATGTTCCTGTGCTAGACAAGATACAGAAATCAGATTTCTGCTAGCACTAGGTACAAAATAACAATCTCTAAGTATCAAACTAAATCCTGATGGTAAATGCAAAGGGAATGTGCCCACAGCAACAGCAGCAACTCTTGCTCCATTGCCAACCCGTAGGGTTACCGCACTTTCCGTAAGCCTTCTACTTTCCTTTAGACCCTGCATGGTAGTGCACAAGTGAACACTAGAACCAGAGTCTATAATCCAACTAGAAATAGAAGAAACTGTTAGATTAGTTTCAATAATGAGCATATTTGACATACTTTTAGAAGGCGTGTCACCCTTCTTGCTCTTTATGTTTTCCATGTAGATAACAGTTCCTCTTCCAATGGCCGTTTTCATTGCAATGGAAACATTTTCCTTTGGGTTCGGCCTTCTTCTTAGAAACTTCCTTCTTTGGTTTTTTCTCGATCTTCTGCTTCTTCACAGGCTTCTTCTTCTTCCCAGTAGACTTTCTCTTGGAAGTAATGATAAGTGCTAAATAATGTATAAATTAATCTACTTTACCTAGCACTTATTATTATTTTTATGCACAAACTTTGGATTTAAACATAGGAAAATGTGTTTTATTTATCATTAGACAAATTATTCAAGTTTGATTGATTTTCTATATTAATCTAGTCTAATGTGTGCAGGTCGAGTCACCCCATTCACGAATTAGTCCCAATCAGTTCCATGTGTGGATTGCTTTCTCCCACATGTGCATGAAGCTATCCATTCCTTTGTCCACATCATATTTTTCCGTGTGCACCAAGCTTCCCAACCTAGCAAAACAGAGGCCTCTCCCATTTTCTCCACGTGTCCAAACTTCCTCTAATTTAGATTCAGGACCAAGCCCTTCCAACCTACCCGAGTGGACCCCAACCACTTTTCAAAACAAATAATAAAATAATAATAATAGTAATAATAATAATAAATAAAAAATATATAAAAATATATATATAAATATATATAATAACTCTCACGCATTCATCTCCCACATCATATTTACTCTCTTCCCCTTCCTGTTTTGGAACAAACCGCGTGATCCCCTCCGCATCCTCCCCCGCGCGATCAAAGGAGTTCCTCCCAGCCGAACGCATCGTCATCTTCACCTAATCCTCCTAGATCACTCCCTTCCGTTTACAGCCGTAGCATCCCAGACCGGCCGCTCGTCCCAGCGCGTTCACAGCAGGATAAAATCTCCACTGTTCATCTTCTTCCTCCCGCGGTGGATCACGGCCGAGAATCGAGTCGCCACCCGTCGATTCTCCCGTTCCAGCCACGAGTCCCACGCGGTGCAGCCAGCGACCGGATCCCTCGCCTCTTCTTCCGCCCGTGACGCCTCCGACCCAGCAATCGCCCAGCACCCGAGCATCTGCAACGTCTTCCCTTTCGGATTCATTTCTAGCACCAAGCCGTGATCGGCTCCCAACAGCCGGTAACCCAGCTCGGCATCCATCTCCAGCTCTGTCCCCATCTTCTCCGAGATCCAGACATTCCGCATCAGCCTCCCATCGATCCTGCGGCCATCTCATCTTCTTCCGTCCACCTCCCGTCGATCCAACGGCCAGCTCCATTTCTGGTCATCTACAATCAATCCGGCGCTCCACGGATCACTTCCAAGATCTAGCCATTCCATGGATTAACGCCCTTCATCCTCTATAAAAGGAGGAAGGTGGCCATCGGCTTGGGGGAGCTCGGTGGAGAAAAACAGGGGAGACCCCCTGTTTCGGTGAAAAGAAGAAGAAAGCTGAGAGGGAAGAAGAGAAAAAGAAATAAAAAAAGAGAGAAAGAAGGGGGGGAGAGAGAGTATTTTGGGTATTTTGGGAATAGAGGGAGCCGAATGGGAGCGGAAGACTTTCATTTGAAGATGGGAGCTCGTCCAGAAGCCATACTCGGCTAAACGTCCAATCTAAGGCTGGATGAAGCCCTAGCAATGTATCAGGGCATTGTAGTTCTTACTTTTTTTATTATTTTGGAGCTTGTTTAAATTATTATCTTCAATGAAATATTTCTTTTATGATGTTTAAACCTTGAGCATGCCATTTACTAATCATATTTGCTAAAGTAGTTTAAGATGATCCATGCCTAGGAAGATGAGGTGTACTGCACCCTAGATTAGCATACTTAGGTAGACACTTCATGCTATACCGAAGATGGATCTTCCTAAAACTCTTTATATTTTTATTTTAAAAGGCTTGTAGCCAAATTGCATGCCTCTCCAAAAGACAAAAATTAAGAACACAGTCCCTGATGTAATGCTATGTGGTGGATTCCAAATCCTAGATCCATTTACTCTGATAAATTCTAATTCGTACTCATTTAGTTAAATCAAGTTAGCAAATCCTTCTTCTTGATTTATTTTTAAAAGAAAAATAACTTATTCTTCTTTTCCTGTGGACCGACATCCGTAATCACTATCCTACAGGATACATGCTATTGCGTGGTTTATTTTCAAAATTAAAAGAACCGATCAATTTTTGGCACCGTTGCCGGGGATTGCTAGCATAATTATTTTTTCTATCATTAAAAAAATTTAATTAAAAAAACTTTCAATATATATATATATTTATCTAAAATAAAAATTATTTTCTATTATTAAAGGGCTGGGCTCCTGTTAAAAAAGAACTCTACCTCCCATTTTTTCACCGACGGTTTTGACAGTATGACAATCACCCGCTGCGAGCCATGGTCCTTGTATGCTAAGGCGGAGATTAATTAATTGCTGCCACAGCATGCGCCTACAAAATTTCTGCTTTGTTATTCCCATCATCTGGTAACCACAGGATGATCCCAATCTCCTTTTAGTAATAGATCTTTTTGATATGTCTCAGTCTCCGCGGCAAGGAAGAGAAAATGCATCGAGTCCTTTATCAAGAAAGTGGACGAGCATGGTGGTCCCTATATCTCTGAGGGAAAGCAACTGGAAGACGGAACCATCGCCTTCGAGCGGTAGCTTTCCTTTCTTCTTTCATTTTATATGATTAATGACCTGTGCATTCAGCTTGCTTCGAATACGGCGCAGAGGAGCAGTTTGGACTATGGTGCCATCATCCCGGATCGAAAGCAGAATGCCGAGGGATAACATGCTTCCTTTCCCGCGCAGTAGCTCACTCCACTCTATGTTCGTGTTACTTTTCTTATCTTCTCTTTCTCTCTCACTAATTTTTATTTTTTCTTTTTATATTATTTTATCAAGAATCGAGAAAAAATCTGCGATGATCAAAAAGAGAACTGCTGGAAAAGAAATGCTGTAGAGGTTTGCCTAAAAATTTTTAAATTGCTGGAAAAATTCCCTTTGGTAACCTTTAAACCTTTCTTGTTTAAATTGATTATTAGCTTAAAATTTTGTGGTGATTGTTTAATTTTAATTTCAGCAAAATTATGAATGCATGCCTGATACACATACACCAATTGATCTGCACATAGTAAGGGCAATCACCCCAACAAGATAAGAGCCGGATTTCATCACCGGACTCTTGCCCAACTTAGGTGAACTCAATCTCACATAGTGTCACTTTAATTAAAATCAATTAGACGTTGGCTCCTAGGGATATTCGAGCTCAATAGGACGAAGATCACCGAAAGTTGCATCAATTTCGCTCTGTGGCTTAGTTGATGTCTAGGCAAGCTTTGTCCCTATAAGGGAGACAGTTCATCTGTTCGAGGCAAGTGGGTTTTAAGTGGGACCTTTGCGAACGCATCGTGACCCCTCCACTTACCTGGGAGCTTACCTGGTCAACTCGGTTCATTAGACCGGATTGGAGGCTTAGGTGCCCTCTTCAAACCAGTTAGGAGCTGTCTAGTGATTTTAGGACAAATACAAGGATTGATGTGTTTTTCTTTTATTGCATGCTTGACTGATCAAATACTAGTATATGCAAGGAAGTCGTTCTAGAGTACGTGACCCTTTTGATCCTGAAATAGAACGGACCCTTAGAAATATTCGAGCTGAGATCAGAACAATAGAATCATTCCCACCTCCTGAGATGGCTGAAGAACAACTCAAACTCCTGAGGGAGTACTTTACTCCCACCATTTATACTTTCCCATCTTGCATTCGATTACCTGAGGTAGCAGCGGTACAATATGAAATAAAGTCTAGTGTGATCCAAATGCTCCCATCTTTTTATGGGCTCACCAATGAAGACCCATATAAACACCTAGATGAATTTCTTGAGATTTGCACCACTGTCAAGATTCAGAACTTCACTGATGATGCTCTGAAACTTAGATTATTTTTCTTCTCCCTTAAAGATAGAGCCAAACAATGGCTGAATTCTTTAGAAGCCAACTCGATTCATTCTTGGGATCAAATGCAACAAGAATTCCTAAAAAAATACTTTTCCATAAGAAGAACGAACTAGTTTAGACGTGCCATCACAAGCTTCTCCCAAACTGAGGGAGAAAAATTTCATGAAACTTGGAAGAGATTTCGGGACCTAATCCGTAAATGCCCACATCATCAAATACCTAAATGGCAGCTAGTGCAATATTTCTATGATGGATTGACTGAACGAAACCGTCAGATGATTGATGTCGCATGCGGGGGGACATTCATGCTTCAAAATGAGCATTAAGCATGGCAATAATTTGAAAATCTAAATGAAAACTCCCTCCACCATGCTTCCTGTTCTCTTCAAGCACCCCTGAGTTCTCAAAGAAAAGGGACCATTTGTGAAATAAGTCATTCTATGGACCTGTCTAGCAAGGTAGATGCATTGTCCCATAAGATTGACCAACTGATGATAGGTGGGCATTACATTAACTCTTCCCAAGCACAAGTGTGTACTATCTGTTCTAGCCCATCCCATCCTATTCATGAGTGCCCTTCAGCGCCCCAATCCTCCGAACTCGTGCAAGAACACATAAATGCTGCTCAAACACAGCCTAGATCGGGTAATGACCCATTTTTCAATATATATAATCCGGGATGGTGAAATCATCCAAACTTTTCTTGGAAGCAGCAAGCTTCGAATACAGCCCAACCCTATTTCCAAAATTTTCAAAATCCTCAGAATTTTCAAACCCCACAAAATATTCATCCCTACCGTCCCTTGATTCAATTTCAACACACTCCTCCTCCATCCCAAAGAAACACAACCTTTGAGGAGAAAGTGTTGAACGCCCTTCAAGGTTTGGAAACCATTACACAATTGGTGCACTCTCACACGCAATCCATCGCCAAGCTAGAATCCAAATGGGGCAACTAGCTAATGCACTGAACAAACGAGAGGAAGGAAAGCTTCCAAGCCAACCATTAAGTAATCCTAGGGGACAATACATGGCTCAAGAAAATCAACTAAATACAATTCATCATGAACAAGCCAATGCTTTGACTACCCTAAGGAGTGGACGTATAGTAGACAATAAGATTGGGGAAGATAACAATAAGAAAGATGAAAGAAGAGGATAGACATGTGTCAAATAAAAATCTAAAACCTTCTTCTTCTTCAGCTAGTCCACCTTCTGCCAAAACTCACATCCCAAAGGTTCCATTTCCTGAAGCTCTTAATTCACCCTCTCCCTTTGACAGAAAGGGAACTTCACTAGAGGAAATGATGGAGGTTTTCAAACAAGTAAAAATCAACCTTCCGCTCCTTGATGCTATTAAACAAGTTCCCTCCTATGCTAAATTTCTCAAAGATCTTTATACCCAAAAGCGAAAATCTAGGACACATGTGCCTAGAAAGGTGTTCCTAACTGAGCAAGTGAGTTCTATTCTCCAACACAACACTCCTCCGAAATTCAAAGATCCTGGTGCTCCCACCATCTTCTGTGTCTTAGAAAATAATTTCATTGATCGAGCACTCTTAGATCTAGGGGCAAGTGTCAACCTTTTACCTTATTCAGTTTATGAGAAACTTGGGTTAGGTGAGTTAAAACCAACCTCGGTATCCCTTCAATTGGCTGATCGGTCTGTAAAAACACCACGTGGGATAATTGAAGATGTTCTTGTCAAGGTAGACAAATTCTATTTTTCAGTAGATTTCATTATCATTGATATGGAACATGAACCTAATCCTAGGAAACAAATCTTCGTGATCCTTGGGTGCCCCTTTTTAGCAACAGCCAATGCGTGCATCAATTGTAGAACAGGGGTAATGAACATATCATTTGGAAACATGAAGGTAAAATTAAATGTGTTCAATGCGGACGACCAACCCGCAAGAAAAGTTGAGTGTTTTATGATAGACAAAATAGATGAACTCATAGAAGGAGATGCAAAAACTACCTCACTCTGTCTGGATGAAGACAATAAACTTAGCGCTTGTTGGAAGGCAACTCAATTCTCTTAGATTTTTTTTTTAACATTGAGGACAATGTTAGGTTTAGGTTTGGGGGTATTCATCTTGATTTTCAGCCAAAAAAAAATAAGAAAAAATGTGTGTTCATTTTCATTTTTTATAAAATAATAATAAATAATAATAATAATAATAAATTTTAAAAAAAGTTTTTATTTTTAAAAACCTAATTTCTATACATTTATGCGAGAATGATAAATACACAAGATATATAAAATCTAAAAAGCCCAATGACTAGTCGGAAGTAATATAAATTTAAGTTCTTTTTATTAAGTCTTTCTTAGGGAGTTGTAAGCTAATTAATACTTTTAAATTTCACTACACACTAGCCGACCCTTCTAAGGTCTAGGCTCGACAATATGTTGATAGTATAGTAGCAACCATGGACCCTGATGAATCATATTTATCTAATTCAAAAAAAAAATCATCAATAAAAATGGATTTAGTCAGGAACATCGAAAAGGGCTACCTATTGTCAAAGGTCAAGTGGGCTTATGATGAGGACTTTGAGCATAAGTCCGTAAGGGAGTTTTGATGCCCGACACCTTATGCCAACTGGTGTGAGAGTTGTCGACTGACTGCTCGTTACACGAAAAAATCACCACAAGAGTAAAAGTGCACAATTTATATATCTTTCTTAAAAAAAAATTAAGAAAAAAAAATGCTGTATTGACCTTGAAAAAGACAGTAGTGTGAAAACCGTTGTTGTAAAAATTCGAGTAAACTGGAATATTACAGATAAAGCCCGTGAGGTACTAAAGTAAACATCTACAACTCTCGAAATCCTGCAAATAAGATGATTTTGAATCAGTGAGTAGGTCCCTTCGACCAATCCTTGGAAACTACTAGTCTTTGCAATATTTGGAGATCCGAACCCTTAGCTTGTGTACGGTCCAGATTTCACCGAGCACTCCAGTATAAATAAGTCTTACAACTTTCTAAATAGAAACTTAATGACTTCAACTTAGATTGCATACTAACCTAGAATTTGGGCTGACTTAGTAAATAAAACTGTGTGCGCTTTAAAATTCTTATCATTTATGTATCCTAAATTAGATTTTAATAATAACAATAATAATAAATGATTTACAGCAGTTTGTGGGTGTCTGAGCCGGAAACCCTCACGAGACAAAACTCGTCCACTAGGGCCACCTAGGGGTTTAAAGTCTTATTGCATATGGTAAATGCAATCGCGATTCCTGCGAAAGTGAGTCAATTTCCTTTCTATTTTGCTCGAGGACTAGCAAAATATATGTTTGGGGGTGTGATAAGTGCTAAATAATGTATAAATTAATTTACTTTACCTAGCACTTATTATTATTTTTATGCACACACTTTGGATTTAAACATAGGAAAATGTGTTTTATTTATCATTAGACAAATTATTCAAGTTTGATTGATTTTCTATATTAACTAGTCTAATGTGTGCAGGTCGAGTTACCCCATTCACGAATTAGTCCCAATCAGTTCCATGTGTGGATTGCTGTCTCCCACATGTGCATGAAGCTATCCATTCCTTTGTCCACGTCATATTTTTCCGTGTGCACCAAGCTTCCCAACCTAGCAAAACAGAGGCCTTTCCCATTTTCTCCACGTGTCCAAACTTCCTCTATTTTAGATTCAGGACCAAGCCCTTCCAACCTACCCGAGTGGACCCCAACCACTTTTCAAAACAAATAATAAAATAATAATAATAATAATAATAAATAAAAAAATATAAAATATATATATATATAAATATATATAATAACTCTCACTCATTCATCTCCCACATCATAATTACTCTCTTCCCCTCCCTGTTTTGGAACATACCGCGTGATCCCCTCCGCATCCTCCCTCGCGCGATCAAAGGAGTTCCTTCCAGCCGAACGCATCGTCGTCTTCTCCTAATCCTCCCAGATCACTCCCTTCCATTTACCGCCGCAGCATCCCAGACCGGCCGCTCGTCCCAGCGCGTTCACAGCAGGATAAAATCTCAACTGTTCATCTTCTTCCTCCCGCGGTGGATCACGGCCGAGAATCGAGTCGCCACCCGTCGATTCTCCCGTTCCAGCCATGAGTCCCATGCGGTGCAGCCAGCAACCGGATCCCCCGCCTCTTCTTCCACCCGTGACGCCTCCGACCAAGCAATCGCCCAGCACCCGAGCATCTGCGACGTCTTCCCTTCCGGATTCATTCCTAGCACCAAGCCGTGATCGGCTCCCAACAGCCGGTAACCCAGCTCGGCATCCATCTCCAGCTCTATCCCCATCTTCTCCGAGATCCAGACATTCCGCATCAACCTCCCATCGATCCCGCGGCCATCTCATCTTCTTCCGTCCACCTCCCGTCGATCCAGCGGCCAGCTCCATTTCCGGCCATCTACATGTTAGAATACCCCGATCATGCCGCTGAAATTTTAAAAAATTCAGATGCAGCGGAAGAGGCATGCGCGGGATCAACCGTTCATCGCATGAACGTTGTTCAAAAACCGTTCGTAGATAGATAAGGATTAAAAACTTTTAAAACCTTTAGGAAGATCAGATCTTCACCTTTGTGCGGGTAGATGATCACCGCAAACTGATGATCGCGGTTTAGGATGAAGGTTCGCTTGAAGCCGTTCAAGTGCCCGGCCTCTACGGGTATCCACACGAAGCAGAAAACCGATCCAAGCTTTCTATCTCCCCGGGGTGCTAGCTCCCTTGCAGAGATAACTTTGATGGCTGATATCCTTCCTTTCAATCAATCCTTAATTGTGCTTGGGAGGAGGAAGAAGAAGGATGAAGAGAAGAAGAGGAACGAAGCCCTGCAGCCTTCTTTTTCTTCCTTGCGTTGGAACCAAACGGTGGAGGAAGAAGGAGGCCACCAAGATCCTTTTCTTCCCTTTGTTGTTGGGGGCTGAAAAGAGAGGAGAGGAGGGTGGCCACGTGATGGAGAGGAGGAGGGCTTCACTTATCATTAGGGCACCTCCTTTCAAAGCCTTATAAAGGCATCTAGGGCTCCTATTTGGTTTAGTCCAAATCATGAATCAATTGGGTTCAACTTATGCTAGTCCTAATCCAATTAGAACTTGAATGAACCATGACTCAATTGAACTCTTCAATCCTAATCCAATTAGGAGTCATGTTGATTCATTAGATTAATAATTAATTAGGACTTAAGAAATCCTAATCCAATTAGAACTTGTTTAATTCTAGTCCTAATCCAATTAGGACTCTAATTTGAATTCGAAGTCCTAATCCGATTAGGACTCTAGGAATCCTACTCCAAGTAGGAATCCAAATTTAATTCAAAACTCCTAATCTAATTAGGATTGTAGGATCCTACTCCAAGTAGAAATCCTAGTCCTACTCCAAATAGGATTTCCAGTCCAAGTAGGAATCCTAGTCCAAGTAGAAATCTCAGTCCAAGTAGGATTCCTAGTCCTAATCCAATTAGGACTCTAGGAATCCTACTCCAAGTAGGACTCTTGTTTTAAGTCCAATTAATTAATTCTCTTTGTTCCTTCTTCATCTTATTATCAATCGAATTGATTACTTGTGATTCCTAATCACGATTCAACCATCGGATCGGTCAATGCCTCTAGTGTGTGTGACCCCATAGGTTCTACTCTGACTGGTAGTGAGATATATTGTGATCTCTATCACAATATCATTGAAAACTCCTTTCAATGGGTCGGAACGATTCCAACTCTACTCATTAGGGCTTATCGATCATCGAGATAATTCCTATGAGTCCCACCATCCACCAGTGACACCTAGCAGCATGTAGTGGCTACCCAGCAGAATAGAATGATGAACCTCTAGGTGCAGTTATCATATGATATAATCCTTCTATCGTGGATCCCTACAGGACGGAGGTCATGGATAACTCGTCAAACCCCTTCGTCTGTCATATGTCAAGATTTATTCGACTCGAGTTCGTTAGTGGAAAACTCTTTCTCCACTTTATATTACTGCCCTGGCCAAGGTCTTAGAACTCAGTCTAACAAATCACATAGGATCACTCCTCTTCTATCAAGATCGATAGATTCCATGTGAGTGCATACCCTACTCCTACAGTGAACTTACTGCAGCCAATCTACACTACAAGGACCCATATGACTAGAGACCATGTATACGTGTAGTCAAACTACAATAACCTCACTGTGAGTAGCTGAAGCACCGCAAGTCAAAGGACCAGTCATACTACTGCAACATCAAGCAAGTCACTGACGAATGGATAGACATCCAAGTGACTTCTTGTCTTGGTCACGCTCAGTACCCTTGTTCTCTAACAAGCACCTGCACTATCACTTCAGTGTCCCTACACTGTGGACTCAAGTCTCGTCCATCCAGAAGGAAAGTGATCTGTACACTGATCGGATCGATCACCGTCTTCGTGATGATCCATTGATCAGGAGCATTTAGAAATTAATCACCAATGATACATGGCTCAAATTCTCAACTCTTAAGAATATGCATCATCATCTTATTAATTTCTTGGATGATTCATAGACACATAAATAATATGAATGAAAAGATGCCTTTTATTTATTCAATAATAAATAGTCAAGTACAAAATTATGTCCCTAGAATTAATAATGTGTCAGCCAGATTGGCTTCTAGGGCATACATCTAACACTACAATCAATCTGGCGCTCCATGGATCACTTCCAAGATCCAGCCATTCCACGGATTAACGCCCTTCATCATCTATAAAAGGAGGAGGGTGGCCATCGGCTTGGGGGAGCTCGGTGGAAAA